>NW_006256829.1:16492627-16511231 GCF_000478725.1 Eutrema salsugineum
CACATACAAGCCTAAATGAGTTGCGACACGCACTAAGTGTTTTCACAAGCCTCGGTATCTTTACCTCGGCATCACTCAAGTCGAGACTCATATCTTGGAAGTATTTTGGACCAGAACTCGTCCCAAAGCCTTGGCATGATTAGATCGAGGCATGCATACATAAGAACTGAAGCTGGAAACGACTAAGTGTTGAGAGTACCCCTCGGTGTAATGACCTCGGCGTGCATGCCGGAATGTGTTCTCCCATACACCTCGACATCATGACCCCTCGACATTTTACCCCGAGGTCCCTTGTCACGAACCCAGATTCAAGAACAGAATGGCTTAAGAACACACACGTGAGGATGGATCAAAGACTAGGGTTCATGCATGTTCTTGGCGTGTTCTTCACGAGTTTTTCATTTGGATCCAGACTCACGTGCACTCCTCGACATGAAGACCTCGACTTCACTCTCCGACACACCGTGGCACTCACCCATCAACCCAAGAAAGCGGTTCAGTACCCGGTTTGTTCCGGGCTGACGCGCGACACTTTCCCTTTGCTATAAATACATTTTAGGACCAAAAAACCTAATCATCTTATCTCTTATCTGTTTTTAGCCTTAAGAACTTGCCTCTTTTGTGAAACTGGATTAATCTAATCCGAGATCTCGTTTTTGCATCAAAATCTCGTTCTTTCTTTATTTCTTTTATCATCTAAACATCAAGCTCCTTATCATGACTAGCTACACGTCTTGCAAAGGACTTAGTGAGCTCGTTATGATCAGTGAGTACTCGTTTAAGCGACTTTAGATAAGTAAATTAGGGTGCTTTCAAGGTGGATTAATGGGTCTAGGTGTGTAGTCTTGCATGTTTCATTCCTTAACCGATGAGACCTCTAGGCTGGATCCAAGCACATCACTTGAGGTTCAGATCTGAGACATATCTCGCATCAAAAGTGTTTGTAGAAATGTCTGAACCACTCGGTTAAGGGTTTAAGAGTCTTTCATCGCGAGAGTGATAGTTTGTCCTCTTAAATGACATATTTGAACTGAATCTTATTGCTGACTGATTCGTGCTTCTCAAAAGATATTTTGGTATGAAGGAGGATCAGTTTAGATGTTTAATACTTTCATGAGAAGATTAACATGCCTTGAGTTCAAAGTTAAATGAAACCGCTTGATAAAATGATTCATTAGCCCATTAGCTTAGCTTGGAAGCACCCGAGTCGATTATCTTGTCTAAAGTCTCTGCCTTTATCATTCATTATAATCATCTGAATCGTTTATTTGGCATTTGCATCTTAGCTTTGTTCAAATCTCATTATTTGCTTTACTTTTATGCTCATTCGCTTGATACTTAGCCTAGTAAAAACCTTTACTATTCTCTCTTGACCTAATGAACAAATGACATAGATAGTGTCTCGTTTACAAGCTTGGATTGACACCCCTTTGTACTATTCTGACAGGGGATTGATAACCCTTATTAAGGCTTAAAAACCTTAGTTATCAATTGGCGCCGTTGCCAACTTGTAGGAGCATTAGTCTCTTGTTTGTTCTTAAGTTCAAGCTTTTCTTTCTTTTGTTTTACTAACTCCTTTCCAAGTTCTTGTTTTGTTTTCAGGTGCATGAATACCAGATCTCGGAGCACAGGATCGCTTTTCCCATACGACGATAACATCGACCGATTAGAATGGCAGAACAACAACAAATGGAGCAACAGGCTCAGGCTAATCAGGCACAGGCAGGAAGAAATGAACAACAAGCATATGTAAACCAACAACAGGCTCAAAGGAACGAGAGGCTTGCTCAGCAAAACCAACAACAAGCGAATAGAAATGAGCAACAAGCCCATCATGTTCATCCGCCACCGCCACAAGTTCAGAGACAACATCCTCCAATCTGTGTTGGAGAGAATGACCGAGTTAATGCGCACCAATACCGAGCTGGGATTCAAGCTCCACCAGTTCAAAACAACAACTTTGAAGTTAAAGCTTCCCTGCTCAATATGGTGCAAAACTCAAAGTTCCACGGACTGGCTGGAGAAGACCATCTCGAGCATCTAGATCAATTTGATCGGGTTTGCGACTTAACTAAGATAAATGGCGTCTCCGAAGATAGCTTCAAGCTACGCTTGTTCCCTTTCAGCCTCGGTGATAAAGCACACCAGTGGGAAAAGAATATACCGAGGGGTTCTCTACAAACCTGGGAGCAATGTAAACTGGCGTTCTTATCAAAGTTCTTTTCCACATAACGCACAGCTAAGCTCAGGAATCAGATCTCAAGTTTCACGCAGCACAGCAACGAGAGCTTTAGTGAAGCTTGGGAACGGTTCAGGAGCTATACTAACCAATGCCCACACCAGGGCTTCTCAGAGGCATCCCTCTTGAGTACTTTATACCGAGGTGCACTCCCCAATATCAGAAACCAACTCGACACAGCCTCAAATGGAAATTTTCTTGGGAAAGAGATCAATGCGGCAATGGAATTAGTCGAAAACTTAGCCATGTCTAATGACACATATGGAGAGGACTTTGATAGAGCAAACCGTACAGAGGGATCTAGTGATGAACAGCGCATGAAAAAAGATATAAGAGAGTTTCAGAGCAA
Source organism: Eutrema salsugineum (assembly GCF_000478725.1). NCBI lineage: Eukaryota > Viridiplantae > Streptophyta > Magnoliopsida > Brassicales > Brassicaceae > Eutrema > Eutrema salsugineum. The sequence continues at coordinate 16,495,216 of NW_006256829.1, forward strand.
GCTTGACAAGGTTTTGATGGCGACTCAAAAGCCAATACACTTTGTAGGGGAGTTTGATGAGCAAGGGCCAAGTTTTGACAATGTTAATGAAGATGGACTAACACAAGAAGAGCTGAATTACATAGGGAATCAGCAGAGGTATCAGCGGTTTAACAACTACAACAGTAACCCAAACCTCTCATACAGAAACCCGAATGTAGCTAACCCTCAAGACCAAGTGTACCCTGCTCAACAACAACAACAAAGCTAAGCTCAAAAGGCTCCTTTTCAGAATACCTTCCAGCCCAAGCAACAGTTCAGTGGGCAACAGCACAGCTACACTCAGCAGAATCAAGCGGCTAAAGGTAACAACTTCACCAACCAACCGCAGCAACACAAGTTTCCACCAGGGTTCAATCCGCAGCCGATGGGTAATCAGCAACAGATTCAGGGACTGGGTCAGAATCAGATGGGGAACGACGTCTGTGGGATATTACAGCAACTGTTACAGGGCCAGCAAAGGGTTGAGAGCCAGCACGTGACAATGCAGCAAGATATCAGGGAGCTTAAGCAAAACCAGGCATCAACATCATCAAGAGGCCCGGCTCTACCAGGTAAACCGGAGCCGAACCCTAAAGAATATGTGAACGTCATCACATTGAGGAGTGGTAAGGAATTACAAACTCCAACGCCTAAAACAAAGCTCATTGAGGCCAATGAGCAACTAGAGGGGGAGGCAGCCTCAGATGATGCGCACAAAGAAGAGATCTCAGAGAAGGAACCGATCAATGACAAAGGAAAAGAGGTGGAAAAGACAACCGAGCTTGAAAAGCCCTATGTTCCACCACCACCTTATCAACCCAAGATACCATTCGCAGGGCGTTTCAAAAAGAAAATCCTAGACAAAGCCAAGGCGGTCTTTGAGAAACACTTGGAGAACACGCAACTAACCTTACCTATTATAGATGCTTTCTTAGCTATACCCCAGCTTGGGAAGTTTCTAAAGGACGCGATCCTCACAAAGACAAAGGAGCTCCAGGGTATGGTGATACTGAGTCATGAGTGCAGCGCAATAATACAAAGGAGATCTGTACCGAGGAAGCTATCCTATCCGGGCAGCTTTACTTTGCCGTGTGCCTTAGGTCACCTGAAGTTCTCAAACTGTTTATGTGACCTGGGAGCTTCTGTGAGCTTAATGCCTTACACGGTGGCCAAGAGATTGGGATACAAAAGCTACAAGCCGGCCAAGATCTCTCTTGTATTAGCTGATAGATCGGTTAGATTACCGGTGGGGTTGCTTGAGGATCTACCTTTGAGGATCAGTGAGATAGAAATCCCCACGGACTTCATAGTTCTTGAGATGGACGAGGAACCATTGGACCCTATCATCTTAGGCCGACCGTTCTTAGCAACCGCAGGAGCCATAATAGATGTGAGAGGAGGAATGATCGAACGACACATCGGTTCCGAGACTATGAAGTTCAATGTGAAGGAGATGATGAAGAAACCGACCATTGGAGGTCAGGTTTTCTACGTGGAAGTAATGGAGGAGCTGGCTGATGAGCTCCTTGAAGAGTTAAACGCAGAGGATCCGTTACAAGTGGTCTTGACACGTGAACAAGGCGAGCACGGGTACTTGAACGAGGAAAGCGAGGTGTACAAGCATCTTTTGGACCAACCGAGGGAACTTGGAGCTGAGGCGAGGTTTTTGGAGCTCAGGAAGAGTGGCCTCGACATCTTAGACAGCGAGGGATCCACGAAAACAGAAGAGACACCTCGGGATATTCTGGCCGTGACAACTCATACCGAGGCCGATGGTAAACCGCGCGATAATGAAGCAAAGGCCGAGGAAGCTGTTCCAGGCCAATGCAGCTTTGATGCCGATTGGAATGAGGCAGCCGCACCCCCTGTTGAGCTAAAGCCTCTACCAACAGGGCTCAGGTAAGCGTTCTTAGGTCTGAACTTTACTTTTCCTGTGATCATAAACGATAGCTTGCTTGAACATGAAGAACGTGCATTGCTTAATGAAATAAGGAAATTCAGGAGAGCCATAGGGTATTCCTTGGCTGACATTAGAGGGATCTCTCCTGATATATGCACCCACAGGATCCACCTAGAGGACGAAGCCATGTCCTCTATTGAGCACCAACGTCGCCTTAACCCGAACCTTAAAGAGGTGGTGAAGAAAGAGATACTAAAGCTCCTTGAGGCAGGGATAATATATCCAATCTCTGACTCTCGGTGGGTATCTCCTGTGCACGTTGTGCCCAAGAAAGGTGGGATCACGGTGGTGAAAAACGATAAGGATGAACTCATAGCCCAAAGAACTATAACCGGCCATCGCATGTGCATTGACTATAGGAAATTGAATTCTACATCAAGAAAAGATCATTTTCCTTTACCATTCATTGATCAAATGCTTGAACGGTTAGCTAATCATCCTTATTTCTGTTTTCTCGATGGATACTCGGGGTTCTTTCAAATACCTATAGACCCCCGAGATCAAGAGAAAACCACATTCACCGGCCCTTATGGCACTTATGCTTATAGAAGAATGCCATTCGGTTTGTGCAATGCACCGGCCACTTTTCAAAGATGTATGATGCACATTTTCTCTGATCTAATTGAAGAGAAAGTTGAGGTGTTTATGGATGACTTCTCCGTATATGGCTCCTCTTTCTCCGAATGTCTTGCTAATCTTTCTCAGGTTCTCAAACGATGTGAGGAGCATAGGCTTGTCTTGAACTGGGAGAAGTGTCATTTCATGGTCCAAGAAGGCATTGTCTTGGGACACGAGGTATCAGAGAAAGGCATCGAGGTGGATAAGGCCAAGATCGAGGTGATGGTAAACTTACAAGCCCCGAATTCTGTGAAAGGAATAAGAAGCTTCCTTGGCCACGCTGGGTTCTATAGACGGTTCATCAAGGATTTCTCCAAGATAGCCAGGCCCTTGACCAGGTTATTGTGCAAAGAAGTGGATTTCAACTTTGATGAAGAATGTGAGGAAGCATTCAAGAGGATCAAGGAGGCTTTGATCAGTGCACCGATTGTACAAGCCCCTGATTGGTCTTTACCATTTGAAGTGATGACCGATGCATCTGATTATGCCGTGGGAGCTGTCTTGGGGCAGAAGAAAGATAAGAAGCTCCACGTGATTTACTATGCCAGCCGCACCTTAGACTCGGCTCAAGAAAAGTATGCCACCACCGAGAAGGAAATGCTTGCCATTGTGTTTGCATTTGACAAATTCAGGAGTTATCTAGTGGGATCAAAGGTCACGGTTTACACAGATCACGCGGTGATATGTCTATATTTTACATCATTTAGAGAGCATTTTAGAGTCCTCATCATGTGTTTTCCCATGTAAATTGTGTCTTTAGGCATGAAAATAGGATTTAGGGCTTGCATTAGGTCCCAAAGAGTTTTGCATGTTTTGAAGTCTTTATCAGGTGCTTTGGGAGTCGTTTGGAGCTTAAGAAGAGGAGCAGAGGAGAAAACGATGAAAAAAGGGTCAAAAATGGTGAAAACCGCTTGGAGGAATTTCTCGGCCAAATCGCATACCGGACGGACAGAAACCCCGGTCAAAATCCTTACCGATCCCTCATTACCGGCCAAAACCCTTACCGATCGTTCAACCTCGACCAAAAAGCTTACCGATCGCTCAGCACCGACCAAAACCCGTGCCGATCGACCAAAGTCAGCCTGGGTCGAAGATCAGGTGCAAATACCATGGGTTGAGTTTTTGGCCGAGGCGAAGGAATTTTTACGACCAAAAAGCTTACCGCGGTACACAGCCCTCGGCCATTTTCCTTACCGCGGGAAGCTATTCTCGACCAAAATTTGTCCTTGTCCACGCGTTCCAAAGATCAGCAATCCGGGGAACCTTCCTGTCCGAACCAGTTGGCGGGGTCTTCAGCAAAGTTGGAGGTAATCAAACAAAGATCCCAAAACAGTTGGAATCATCCAATTCGGACCAGTGGGGAGAAAGATACAGCTTCCGGAAGATGCACCAACATTACGCGCATCCGAGAACCGAACGGCGGAGTACAAAGGTTACGGCGGACGGAGCCTTTCCGGACCGAATCAGCTTGCCCGGTCTTCATCAAAGTTTGAGATCTGTGAAAGACCTTTTCAGAACAGTTGGGATCGCTCAATTCGGAACAGTGGTTGGAAAGATAAAGTCTCCGGAGTTAACATCGGTCCAAAAAGCTTATTTTCCGGTGATTTCAATGCGGTTCAAAGATGTGAAATCCAGGAAGCCTTCCACTTCCCAAGCTCCGACGGTTTCTTCACCAAAGTTCGAGCTTATTGAGTCATCTTGATTATGGAACTGGTCTCAGAGCATTTGGAGTCGTGGGATGAAAGCTACTGCTTCCAAAAGGTGACATGGTCGATACGAACCCAAATATGTTGCGATACGCGCTAAGTGTTTTCTCAGGGCTCGGCATCGTTACCTCGACATCGGCCAAGTCAAGGCTCGTATTCTGGGAATATTCTGAACTAGGCCTCGTGCTGACGCCTCGGCACGTTGGAATCAAGGCATGCACACGTAAGAAATAAAGCTGGAAACGACTAAGTGTTGAACGTGCACCTCGGTGTAGCGACCTCGGCGTGCATGCCGAACCCTGTTCGATCAAACCCCTCGACTACCAAGCGCCTCGGCATTTCATGCCGAGGTCCATTGTCAAAAACCCAGAATCAAGAACAAAGCTGCCCAAGTATACACACGTGAAGATGGATCAAAGACTAGGGTTCATGCATGTTCTTGACGTGTTCTTCACGAGATCTTCATTTGGATCTGGACTCACGTGCACTCCTCGGCATGAAGACCTCGGCTTCACTCTCCGACACACCGTGGCACTCACCCATCAACCCAAGATCGCGGTTCAGTACCCGGTTTGTTCCGGGCTGACCCGCGACACTTTACCTTTGCTATATATACATTTTGAGACTAAAAACCTAAGGATCTGATCTCTTACCTGTTTTTAGTTTTGAAGAACTTGCCTTTTTAGTGAAACTTGATGATTCTAATCCGATATCTTGTTGTTGCATAAGAAATCTTGTTCTTTATTTATTCCTTTTATCATCTAACATTAAACTCCTCATCATGACCAGCTACACGTCTTGCAAAGGACTTAGTGAGCTCGTTATGATTAGTGAGTAGTCGTTTAAGCGGCTTTAGATGAGTAGATTAGGGTGCTTTCAAGGTAGATTAGTGGGTTTAGGTGTCTAGTCTTGCATGTTTCATTCTTTAACCGACGAGATCTCTAGGCTGGATCCAAGCACATCACTTGAGGTTCAGATCTGAGACATATCTCGCATCAAAAGTGTTTGTAGAAATGTCTGAACCACTCGGTTAAGGGTTTAAGAGTCTTTCATCGCGAGAGTGATAGTTTGTTGTTTTAAATGACATTTTTGAACTGATTCTTATTGCTGATTGATTCGATGCTTCTCAAAGGACATTTTTGGTATGAAGGAGGATCAATTTAGATGCTTAATACTTTCATGAGAAGATTAACATGCCTTGAGTTCAAAGTTAAATGAAACCGCTTGATGTTTTGATTCATTAACCCACTAGTTGAACTTGGAAGCACCCGAGTCAAGTATCTCGTCTAAAGTCTCTTGCTTTATTACATATTATCATCATCTGAATCGCTTAGTTATCATTTGCATCTTTGCTTTGTTTGATTCTCATCATTTACCTTACTTACATGCTTAATCGTTATTATTTAGCTTAGAAAAACCCTCACCATTTTATCTTGACTTAAACAAACAAACAACATAGACTAGTGTCTCGATGACAAGTCTGGATTGACACCTCTTAATACTACTTTGACAAGGGGATTGATAGCCCTGAGACTTAAAAACTCTTATCTATCAATTGGCGCCGTTGCCAACTTGTCGGAGCATTAGTCTTTTGTTTGTTATTGAGCTCAAGATTTTAACTTTCTTTGTTTTACTAACTTCTTTGCAAGTTCTTGTGTTACTTTCAGGTGCATGAAAACTGATACGTTCATAATTTGCACCATTTAGGTTGCATAAATCATTCCAAATCATGTTTTATTTCATGCATTTTAGGTCCTTAGGGTTTGTTTTAGAACTTAGGAGATGCATTAGGTCCCAATGAGTCTTTGCATGTTTTGAGTGTCTATCAGGTGAATATGGAGCTGAAAAGATGAATCAAGGAGGTGGAATGGTGAGCAAAGCTTGAAAAAGTGGAAAACTTGGGTCTATGGAGGTTATCGGCCATTCTCGCTGGCCAGGAAGGTTTTGTCGACCATTTTCACGTACCGCGGGTGAACTTTGTCGACCAAAACACGTACCGCGAGTGAAGTGTATCGGCCAAAATCTCCGGGTGCAAACATGTTTCAGAAATCGCCTGTCCGGGGAGCCTTCCGGTCCGATTCAGACGGCGGGTGCTTCATAGAAGTTGGAGAGCATTGCATCACGGTCTCTTAGCAAGTGGAATCGTGGAATTCGGACGCGTGAGCAGAGAGATAAGCTTGTCGGAAGGAACCCCAGTCTCGCAGGTATTCCGGACCGAGCAGATCAGCCCTAAAGGATGCGAAGGACGGTGCACTTCCAGGCCGATTTGGTTTCCGGGTCCTTCATGAGAATCAGAGACATTTGAGTCTTCTTTCCAGAACGTCCAAGAGCATTCAATTCGGATCTATGAGCAGGAAGATACGGTCTCCGGAATGGACACATGTCTAGACGCCTCTCTCTGGTCGTGTACATGCACTGCAAAGATGTGCCCTCCAGGAAGCCTTCCACTTCCCAAGCACTGAAACTTCCTTCACCAAAGTTGGAGATAAATGAGTCCTCTGTCTTCTGCAACCTAAATCATTCAATTCGGACAAGTATCACAGGAGTTACACTCTCCGGAATGCGAAGTGGTCTAAGCTGCTCTGGATGCTGCGAGATGGTCTTGCGACTTGGTTAACCCGCAGGCCTGAAGATGAACGCCTGAATGCTGATGCTGCGAGTTGAAATGTGCGGATAAACTATCACTGGAAGAGGTCTGAAGCTCCCGAGCAAGAGAAATGCTAAGTCCACAATCGTGCGACTTAGGCATGCGAGTCATCCGCGCCTGGATCTATGCCGCACAATCACTCGCAAATCACTCCGACTTGAGCTTGCGACCTAGGTGCAATAGAGACCAACCCGCACAGTTTGTACATCCCCCAGAAACCGGCTCAGCCCTGCGAGTTGGAGAGGAAGGAGACCATGCCGCAGAAACGTTCGCAATTTACTCCTACTTAAGCGTGCGGCCAAGACAAGGCGGTTCAAGCTTCACAAGACAAGTCTCCATCTACTGCGACTTAGGTGTGCGGCCTGGGACATACTGAACCGACCCGCAGCTTTTCCCACTCTATCCATTAAAGCCGGGTCAGGACCCGGTTTGTTCCGGGCTGACCCGGTTCGTTTTTAAGGAAGTATAAATACTTTTTAGGGTTTTTTTGGGAGGAACTAAGTTTTATTCCCTTTGTCTCTTGCCTCTTTGGTGAAAAGACTCCATTAAGAAGAGAAAGATCTTTATTTGAGTGTTTAATCAAGAGAGTTTAAGGAGATCTGGGTGTTTAAAGCTGTTTTCTTTTGAATCTATCATCTCCATCTCCATTTCTCATCATTAATCATGCTAATCTACTCAACTTGCAAAAGTTTAAGAGAGATTAGTATGATTAGTGAGTAGTCACCTTAATGAGGTTCTAGATGTGTAGGTTAGGGTGCTAAAGTGTTAGATTAGGAGTGCTTAGGGCTAGATTCATTGATTCATCTCTCTAAACAGCTGTTCTCTATGCTAGATCCTTGATAATCACTTGAGATCTAGATTCTGGGAATTTCATGCACCAAAAGTGTTTGATGAAATTCCTGAAAGAGTTGTGTTAGAGGTTTAAGTAATTTTTCATCATGGGAATGATTTGTTAAATGCTTGAATGATCATTAAGAGCTGTTTGTTAATGCATATTGATTCATGTTTCACAAATGGGAATTTGGTTTGAAAATGGATTAGTATAGGGGTTAATACCTTCATGAGAGGATTAACCTAGATTAGAGTTCTTAATCATTTGAATCATGTCTCATCATTGTCATTAGCATTTCTAGTTTAACACCAAGGCACCCTAACCAGCTATCATGTCTAGAATCTCATGCCTCCATCATATCATATTCACATCATTTGTCATTGTCATTTGTCTTTAAACCTGTTTATGTTTATAGTTGTCTCTAGATTAATCAAAACCTATTCTTGTTTGCTTGAATTAAGAACTTGAACATATAGCTTAGTGTCTAACACCACATTTGGATTGATAAACCTCTTTGTGCTACATTGACAAGGGGATTGATAGCCCTGAGACCATAAAAAGTCTTGTCTATCAATTGGCGCCGTTGCCAAGTTGTGGTTTGATTAGCATTAAGCTCTGATCTGTTCTTGAGATCAAGTGCTTACTTTCTTGTTTTTACTGATTCCTTTCAAGTTCTGTTTGTGATTTCAGGTGTATGAACACCAGGTCTAGATCAAGAAGCTGTGGTCCTCCTTTTCCTCTAAACGACAACATCAACCTTTTGGTACCAAGGAGGAGAAGAGACAGACGTGGTAGACACATTGATCAGACTGAGATGGCAGAACAAGGAGATCACGTGGTAGATATGGAACAACCAGTTCAGGAGCAACAAGCTCAAGGTCAGGGAGCTGGTATTGGAGTTGGTCAGGGGTTTCACCAGGGCAATGTTCAGCAGGAACAGGTGCACCACCAACAAGCCTATGTCCACCAGGGACAAGCTCAGGCTCATCAACAGAGGCATCAGGCCAATGTTCAACAAAGACACCAGGTGCACCACCAACCCCACCCTTTCCAACCACAACAAAGAAGATATGAGCAACCCCAAATCTATGTTGGCGAGAATGACAGGGCCAATGCTCATCAGTATGGAGCTGGTATTCAGGCACCACCTGTGCAGAACAACAACTTTGAAGTGAAAGCATCATTGCTGAATATGGTCCAGAACTCAAAGTTCCATGGGTTAGCAATGGAAGATCCCTTGGAACACTTGGACCAGTTTGATAAGGTGTGTGATCTGACCAAGATAAATGGAGTTTCAGAAGACAGCTTTAAGCTAAGACTATTCCCATTCAGTCTTGGTGATAAAGCTCATCAATGGGAGAAGAATCTTCCAAGAGGCTCCATTCAAACCTGGGAGCAATGCAAGCAAGCCTTCTTATCTAAGTTCTTCTCTACCTCAAGAACTGCAAAACTAAGGAACCAAATCTCTAGCTTCACTCAGCAAAGCAATGAAAGTTTTGGTGAAGCATATGAGAGATTCAGGAGCTACACAAACCAATGCCCACACCATGGGTTTAGTGAGGCTTCTCTTCTCAGCACACTGTATAGGGGAGCTCTTCCCAAGATTAGAAACCAGCTGGATACTGCTTCCAATGGGAACTTTCTGGGTAAAGAGATTCATGCTGCTTTAGAGCTAGTGGAGAACTTAGCATTGAGCAATGATACTTATGGTGAAGACTATGACAGATCAAATAGGTCTGAAGGTTCAAGCTCAGAACAGAGGCTCACCAGAGAAGTTAAGGAGTTGAGGAGTGAATTGGACAAGCTGAAATTCACCACTCAGAAGCCAATGCATTTTGTTGGAGAGTATGAGGAACCTTCTCAAATTTTTGAGAACATAAGTGAAGAAGGTCTTACCCAAGAGGAGCTCAACTACATTGGGAATCAGAGGTTCCAAAGATATCAGTATGGTAATGCCAATCCAAACCTCTCTTACAGGAACACCAATGTAGCTAACCCACAAGACCAGGTCTATCCCAATTCTCAAGCTCCAAAGAACTTTGTTCCCAAGCACAACTTTCAAGGGTCATTCCAACCCAAGAATCAATTTGGTCAGAATCAGAGTTTTGGTCAGCAACAGCAACCATTTCAGGGCACTGGTTACACTTCACAGCAGCCAAAGGCACCACCAGGGTTTGGTCCACCACAGTTCCAACAGCAGGCGCCGGTTCAACAACAGTTTCAGCCACCAATGGTTCAACAGCAACCACAGATGGGTACAGATATGGTTGGTATTCTGCAACAACTACTTCAGGGTCAACAGACTATGCAGCAGGAAATCAAGGAACTGAAGCAAAACCAGGCATCAAGCTCAAGGAACCAAGGTCACCTACCTGGAAAACCAGAACCCAACCCCAAGGAATATGCCAAGGCCATTACACTGAGGAGTGGCAAGGAGTTACCTGGTATTGAGAACAACAATGTGATCATTGAGGACAATGATCAACCTGAGAGGGAGGCAGCCTTAAAGGATGATCAAGTTGCTGAGAAACCAAGGTCAGAAAAGGGTAAAGAGGTAGCAAAGGAACCAGAACCAGAGAAGAAGTATGTGCCACCACCTCCATACCAACCCAAGCTCCCATTTCCAGGGAGATTTAAGAAGCAACTAGTGGACAAGGCAAGAGCTGTATTTGAGAAGGCACTCAAAGAGACACCACTCACAATGCCTCTCATTGATGCATTCTTAATGATGCCAAAGATGGGGAAGTTTTTGAAGGATGCTATTCTGAACAAGACAAAAGAGCTTCAAGGCATGGTAGTACTAAGTCATGAATGCAGTGCTATCATTCAGAAGAAGTCCATTCCAAGGAAGTTAACTGATCCAGGGAGCTTCACACTCCCTTGTGCCATTGGACCTCTTCTATTCTCTGGATGTCTTTGTGATTTAGGAGCATCAGTCAGCTTGATGCCATTCTCCATAGCTAAGAAGTTGGGCTTTAGAGTTTTCAAACCCTCAAGGATTTCTCTTATCCTTGCAGATAGATCAGTTAGATTGCCTGTAGGTATGTTGGAAGATCTACCTGTCAAGATAGGTGGTTTTGAAGTTCCAACAGATTTTGTTGTGCTGGAAATGGATGAGGAACCAGTAGATCCTCTCATCTTGGGCAGGCCATTCTTAGCAACTGCAGGAGCCATCATTGATGTGAGAGGTGTGATAATAGAGCTTCAACTTGGGTCTGAAAGGCTCAAGTTTGATGTGAATGAGATGATGAAGAAACCCACCATTGAAGGTCAATGTTTCTATGTGGAGACAATGGACCAGTTGGCTGATGAGATGCTTGAGGAGCTGAACACTGAGGATCCTCTTCAAGCTGCTCTAACTCAAGAACAAGGAGAGAATGAGCTCTTGGCTGAAGCAAGTGAAGGGTATAAGCTGTATCTGGACAATGCAAGAGAGCTGGGTCCTGAAACAAGGTTTTTGGAGCTGGAACAAAGAGGCTCTGAAGTCTTTGCTATCAAGGAATCAGTCACCAGCCAAAGCAACCTGGACCAGGACTGGAATGAGGCGGATGCACCCTCTGTTGAGCTCAAGCCTCTACCAACAGGGCTCAGGTATGCGTTCTTAGGCCTGAACTCTACTTTTTCCGTGATCATAAATGATAACTTGCTGGAGCATGAGGAACGTGCATTACTTAGTGAAATAAGGAAATTTAGGAGAGCCATAGGGTATTCCTTGGCAGACATTAGAGGAATCTCTCCTGATATATGCACCCACAGGATCCACCTGGAGGACTAAGCCATGTCCTCTATTGAGCACCAACGTAGACTTAACCCCAACCTTAGGGAAGTGGTTAAGAAGGAGATACTAAAGCTTCTTGAGGCAGGGATAATTTACCCAATCTCTGACTCAAGATGGGTGTCTCCTGTTCATGTTGTGCCCAAGAAAGGTGGGATCACAGTGGTGAAAAACGATAAGGATGAACTCATAGCTCAAAGAACAATAACTGGCCATCGCATGTGCATTGACTATAGGAAATTGAATTCTGCTTCTAGAAAAGATCATTTTCCTTTACCATTCATTGATCAAATGCTTGAAAGGTTAGCTAATCATCCTTATTTTTGTTTTCTCGATGGGTACTCTGGATTTTTCCAAATTCCCATAGATCCAAGAGATCAAGAGAAAACAACATTCACATGCCCTTATGGCACTTACGCTTATAGGAGAATGCCTTTCGGTTTATGTAATGCACCGGCCACTTTTCAAAGATGTATGATGCACATTTTCTCTGACATTATTGAAGAGAAAGTTGAGGTGTTCATGGATGACTTTAGTGTCTATGGCTCCTCCTTCTCGGATTGTCTCTCTAATTTGACACAGGTGTTGGAGAGATGTGAGCAACACAACTTGGTGCTGAACTGGGAGAAGTGTCATTTCATGGTGCAAGAAGGGATAGTTCTTGGGCACAAGATCTCTGAAAAGGGCATTGAGGTTGATAAGGCAAAGGTGGAAGTGATGGTAAATCTGCAAACCCCCACTTCTGTTAAAGGGATAAGGAGCTTCCTGGGTCATGCAGGGTTTTATAGAAGATTCATAAAGGACTTCTCAAGGATTGCCAGGCCCTTAACAAGACTGTTGTGTAAGGAAGTGGATTTCACCTTTGATGCTGAATGTGAAGAAGCCTTTAAGTTGATCAAGGAGGCATTGGTTAGTGCACCAATAGTTCAGGCACCAGACTGGTCTCTACCTTTTGAGGTCATGACAGATGCTTCTGACTTTGCTGTTGGAGCAGTACTTGGACAAAAGAAAGACAAGAAGTTGCATGTGATCTACTATGCCAGTAGAACACTTGACTCTGCCCAAGAGAAGTATGCTACAACTGAAAAGGAAATGCTGGCAATAGTTTTTGCCTTTGATAAGTTCAGAAGCTACCTGGTGGGATCAAAGGTCATTGTGTATACTGATCATGCAGCCCTCAGGTACTTGATGACCAAGAAAGATGCCAAACCAAGGCTGTTGAGATGGGTTCTATTGCTCCAAGAGTTTGATATGGAGGTGCTTGATAAAAAGGGGATTGAGAATGGTGCTGCAGACCATCTCTCAAGGCTGAGGATTGAAGAAAAAGTCCCCATAGATGATGCTTTGCCTGAAGAGTCTCTGATGGTGCTCCATTCATACTTGGAGTTTGAGGAAGTAGAGAGCATTCAAGAAAGGAGGATGCCTTGGTTTGCAGATATAGTGAACTATCTTGCATGTGGGGTGGAGCCCCCTGAATTGGATGCTTACAAGAGGAAAAAGTTCTTCAGAGATGTCCAGAGATACTATTGGGATGAGCCCTACCTCTATGTTCTGAACAAGGATCAGTTATACAGAAGGTGTCTTGCTGAAGAGGAGATGCAACCTGTGTTGCAGGAATGTCATGGTTCTGCTTTTGGAGGTCACATGGGGGCATTCAAAACTGTAGCAAAGGTTCTTCAAAGTGGGTTCTGGTGGCCTACAATGTTCAAAGATGCCCAGTTGGTGGTTGCAGCATGTGATGCCTGTCAGAGGCATGGGAACATATCTAAAAGAAGTGAGATGCCTCAAAACCCCATTCTAGAAGTGGAGATCTTTGATTGTTGGGGGATTGACTTTATGGGACCTTTCATTTCATCCTTTGGAAATCAATACATACTTGTTGCTGTGGACTATGTGTCCAAATGGGTTGAGGCCATTGCTTCCCCTACCAATGATTCCAAGGTTGTAGTAAAGCTGTTTAAGAGCATCATCTTCCCAAGGTTTGGAGTTCCAAGGGTTGTCATTTCTGATGGAGGATCCCACTTTTTGAACAAGACTCTGGAAGGGTTATTGAGAAAGCATGGAGTTAAACACAAGATAGCTACTCCATATCATCCTCAAACTAGTGGCCAGGTTGAAGTATCCAATAGACAGATCAAGGCCATTCTGGAGAGGACTGTTAGCTCAAGCAGAAAAGATTGGAGCAAAAGGCTTGATGATGCATTATGGGCTTACAGGACTGCCTTTAAAACTCCAATTGGAACATCACCATTCAGTCTGCTATATGGGAAGAGCTGCCACCTTCCTGTTGAGTTGGAGTACAAAGCTATGTGGGCTGTGAAGTTTCTAAACTTTGATATCAAAATAGCTCAAGAGAAAAGGATCATGCAACTTCATGAACTTGAGGAGATCAGGCTTGAAGCTTTTGAAAGCTCAAAGATCTATAAGGAGAAGACCAAAGTCCTGCATGACCAAAAGATTTTAAAGAGAGAGTTCAAGTGTGGTGATTTGGTCTTGCTTTTCAACTCCAGACTTAAGTTGTTTCCAGGAAAGCTTAAGTCTAGGTGGTCTGGACCTTTCAAAGTTCTTGAAGTGAGGCCTTATGGTGCCATTGTCTTGGAAGGAAAGAATGGTCAGGAATTTGTGGTGAATGGACAGAGAATCAAGCATTACTTAGTTTCACAAGGGAAAGAGGAAGCTACAACAGTTCCTCTTCTTGATCCACCAGCCTGTTAACCAGGTCCTCAAAGTCAAACTTAGAGACTTTAAACAAAGTGCTCTTGGGAGACACCCCAAGCTTTTCTTTGTACATAGTTCTTCTGATTTCTTCTCTTTTCTTTTATGTTTTAGAACTTTTTGATGGGTTTTGTGAGTTGGTCTCAGGTACTAGGTGATCTTTAGAAGACATAGCTCAGTGACGAATGGAAAGAAGCATGTGAGAGAGCTGAGAGAAGCGTTTAAGGCCAGAAAAACGTTTAAGTCCCAGTTACTGCAGCCTAGGAGCGCGGGTTAGAGCATGGAGAGCCCAGGCCGCAGCAAGACTCGGAATTTACTCCGGCCTGGGCGTGCTACCTGGTGTGAAGGAATCCTGGCCGCACAAAACCTGAGGAAGCCCGAAATGTTTAAGTCCCATTTGCTGCGGGATGGGTGTGCGGGTCAGAAGAAAGGGAGCCAGGCCGCAGCAAGGTTCGGAATTTACTCCGGCTTGGGCGTGCGACCTAGAAGCGTAGACGCTGAGCCGCACCAGAAAGAAGAAGGCCGAAGGTTCTAAGTCCAAAACTGTGCGACCTGGTGCTGCGGCCTAGAACCCTGGGAGACTAAGTCGCACGATCATTCGCAATCTACTCCGAGATGGTCGTGCGACCTGGAAAGAGGAAGGCCAGGCCGCACTAAACAGGAGGAGTCCAAAAACGCCTAAGTCCAAACCTGTGCGACCTGGTGCTGCGGCCTGAAACCCAAGGAGTCTAAGTCGCACGATCGTTCGCAATTTACTCCGGGATGGTCGTGCGACCTGGAAAGAGGATGACCAGGCCGCAGCATGAAGAGAACGGCCAGAATGCCTAAGTAACAAAAGCTGCGGGATGGTTGTGCGGGTCAGAGCAGAGGATGACCAGGCCGCAGCATGAAGAGAACGGCCAGAATGCCTAAGTAACAAAAGCTGCGGGATGGTTGTGCGGGTCAGAGCAGAGGATGACCAGGCCGCACGAAATTTTTTCCGGTTCTACACCGAGACGGTCACACAGCTCGATCCCGACAGTTCCCGGACGCACAAAAGAGAGATAGGAGGCCGGTCAATGAGAAAAGGATGGGTCAAAGCCTTGACTGGTCAAAATAGATCTATTGACCACCAGTCCAGAGGCTTGACCCTACCCCACACTCTCTCTTCCTCACTACAAACCCGAGTTTGCAACTATCTCTCACTTTTCTCTCCATTGTTTTCACCATATCTCTCTCATTTCTCCACCAAAATTGTTGATTCAAAGTGCTCTGAGCTCGTTTTTGAGTTGTTAACATCATCCTGATTGCATTTCGAACTTGTTGCATCTTAATCCCAAGGTATTTCGCCCTGTTGAAACTCATCTCTTTCCATGTTCTTCAATGGTGATTTTTTGAACTTTAAAGTGTGGAATCGATTTTGATAGGTTGTTTTAGACCTTGGGATTATTTTTATAAATGCTAGGGTGCTAGATAGTCTTGGAAAACAGAGCACTTTGTTTGTAATTACCTGTTCTTGAATTTTGAAAATTGTTGCAACAATTTTTGTACTAACAATTTTTGAAAATATTGTTCATCCTTGTACTAACAATATTTTTGAGAATCTCTTGGCAGATGACTGAAAGAACCAACTCTTTGGCCAAGAAGAAGGGCCCTGCATCAAAAGGCAAAGGTTTGGTCTCAGGAACTTCAAAGCCAAGAAACAAAGGTCAAGGTGCAAAGAATACTACAAAGCAAGGAAAGTGTGATCCAGCGCCAAAAAA
>NW_006256829.1:17149033-17212988 GCF_000478725.1 Eutrema salsugineum
CCCAGTACAGGGACGGTTTGAGTTTTAGAACAAAACTAAAGGCTGATGGCTCACTTGATAAACTCAAAGCTAGACTGGTTGCAAAAGGCTTTGATCAAGAAGAGGGTATTGACTACTTGGAAACTTGCAGTCATGTAGTAAGAACCGCAACTGTAAGAGCTGTTCTTCATGCTGCAACTATAATGGAATGGGAAGTTAAACAAATGGATGTTAAGAATGCATTTTCGCATGGTGATCTTAGTGAAGTGGTTTACATGAAGCAGTCTGCTGGATTTGTTGATAAGAACTATCCTAATCATGTTTGGCAACTTCATAAAGCTCTTTATGGTCTTAAGCAAGCTCCAAGAGCTTGGTTTGATAAATTCAGTAACTATCTCTTGGAGTTTGGTTTTTTTTGCAGTAAATTGGATCCTTCTTTCTTTGTTTATACACACAAAAGTGATGTTATTATGTTGCTTTTATATGTGGATGATATGGTTATTACAGGAAACAAATAATCTGCAATGGATAAGTTTCTTGAAGACATTCACAATCATTTTCGGATGAAGGATCTTGGCCAGATGCGTTATTTTCTCGGGATTCAGGCACACTTTCACCAAGAGGGGCTGTTTCTCTCACAGCAGAAGTATGCGGAGGATCTCCTTGCCATTGCTGCAATGAGTGACTGTTCTCCTATGCCTACACCGTTACCTCTTCAGCCGCATCACATACCAAACCGGAGTCAGCTCTTTGAGAATCCGACTTACTTTAGAAGCCTTGCAGGAAAACTGCAATATCTCACTCTTACTCGGCCAGATATTCTGTTTGCTGTCAATTTTGTGTGCCAGAAGATGCATGCCCCGACTATTTCTGATTTCCATCTGTTAAAACGCATTTTGCATTACATCAAAAGAACAGTCTCCATGGGTATAACGTTTCGGAAACACATTTTTGTGATAAGAGCTTATAGCGACTCTGATTGGGCTGGATGCCCTCTTATAAGGCGATCAACTACTGGATTTTGCACTTATTTTGGAAATAATCTGATCTCTTGGTCTTCTAAAAAGCAAATACGGTGGCCAAGAGTTCCACTGAAGCAGAATACCTTGCTCTGTCTGAAACTGCCTCCGAGCTTACCTGGCTTGGTAGTCTCTTAAAAGACTTAGGGTTCCTCTCCATATCACTCTTGAGATCTTCTGCGACAACCTCTCTGCAATCTAGTTAACAGTGAATCCATCTTACCATGCCAGAACAAAGCATTATGAGACACACCATCATTATGTCTGAGAACGTGTGGCATTGTGTTCATTGGTGGTAAATCATGTTCCTTCCAAGCTCCAAATTGCTGATATTTTCACAAAATCTCTTCATGCAGCTCCCTTTTAGTCACTATGGTTCAAACTTGGCGTCGATGTTCCCCCTACGACAAGTTTGAGAGGGGCTAATAGAACAGAGTATCGAATTGATCAAAACAATGCAGTTTCATCTATTAGGTCAAACAAGACGAAGTCTAAATCAGTTGAAATCAGTCTGCAGTCCACTATGTCTCAACTGTCATCTTCAACTCTGCAACAAGACAAAAATACAAATGTAAAAGAAGAAAGGTTACAACAACTCTCTACAGTTTGTACGGTCCCTGTTTTCAACTATTTTGGTTCATTGGTAATCTTATCCGAGTATAACTAACCACAGATTGAAATTATGGTTAAGTTTGTTTAAGGTTTTTGGTGAACTTCCTTAAAATTTGTATAAATAAATCTATGAGTTGTAACAAATCTTTAAGCTTTCAAAAAATGAAAATGAAATTTAGAAAACGATATCTCTAAGTTAATCTTTTCCATTCAATATTTAGGTTTTTTTGGTCAAAATACTTTAAAGGCTATTTTTCTCCATACAGAAAACTTAAACTTATGAACGTGCCCTTGTTTGGCTCCATGTCTCTTGGGGATGGGTCCTACCATACATTTAAGAGATGAAAAGTCGTATTTATCGTAAAATAATAATAAATGAGTATACAATTTTTCGTGATTCGGCTAGGTGGATATTATTAATAACCAGCACAACGTATTGATAAGCCCTACCGACTATGACCATTTGGTGATCTAAACAAGTGGCCCAATTTGCTTGATGAGAAAAACGGTGAGGAACACCTCCTGCTTAAAATATAGTTTCTTTTTTTATATCACAGAATCAATTTTGTCAATCGGCGGCATAACAACGACTTTTGCATGAGTGTTATGACAACTTTTGTAAATCTTTTTTACTTTCCAAGTTATATTCACATTTTGCTTCATTGTACGTTCGCAATTTGCTTAATAATATATTATACTCCTACACACATATATATTATATGACGTCAGTACATCTATTAATTATCTTACTGTTTACAAATATGGTAATGATATTATATATATGTCATGTCCACATCTATGACATTTTGCAAACAAAGTAGATCTTGTTTATAACCTAATCTTAACGATGATCAGGATCGCTGTCAGCAATGCATCATGCTTTTTAATTTAGTAACAACTAGATTCTAACTCGTGTGTCCGCACGAATTTTTTTTTGTTTTTTTAATATAATTTGTATTTATTTTTTTTGTTTAGATATAAGTTGTTTTTATTATTTATTTATTGTCTTAAATCAAAAATATTCATTTTTCAAATTTTCAAATATGAAAAATAATAAAAATAAGATGTGTTAAGCTCTCCTCAAGACCAGTTAAGCTCTCCCATTCAAGACCGGTTCTTCCATGAGATCATCTTCATCAAAAGAAAGGCTCTTCCTTGCTAAGCTCCTTGTTTGAGACAAACCGGTTTGATTCCCGATGTTGTGATCTCCCTTTGTGATCGCCTTATCTTCTGGGAATTCTTTCCTCTGGCTCCTAGTAACCTCCACCGTGGAGCTCAACTCCTTTTCAGAAATTTCTGCACCATTATTACCAGCTGCTTTGGCTTTGTATGTCCTGTGTAGCGCCTTTGGAGGGATATACCCTGATGGTCTCGTTAAGACCATTGAGTGATCACCGGTCTTCTTCTCCGATCTGCCTTTCAGCTTGTGATCAGCTTCTTCTCTATGAGCTTTGCCCTTCCCTTTAAAACCTGCATTCACACTCTCATTTTTCACCGAGTCTCTTCCTCCACCCCCTCCATATTTTGTGACCGTCTTGTACGAAGCCACACTCTGGTTTCTATCTGCTATCTCAAGTGTTAACAGAAACAGGGAGTTGGAGGTGATTAATACGGTGACAGAACAGACTAATGATGATGGAATGGCAGGTGACGAGGATATGCAGGACCAGGGGCTGACCTTATCAGCTAACGACATCTCAGGATACATGATGGAACACAGTTTGGAAGCTGCAAAAGAGGAGGAGCTAAACCTGTGCTCGGAAATGCAGGACCATATTAAGCCAAGCTCATCCGGTAATGAAATCACGGTGACTCTTGGGCAAGACATGGAAGCTAATCCGGACATGTTCACTTGCGAAGGAAATGTGGAAAAGGAAAGGGGTGAGGATGACTTTGAAGACGGGGAATTTTTCCAGTCTATTACAGAGGTTGAGGAATTGTGGGACTCTGCAGGTCTTGAGGTCACAGTTGCAGATTTACTGGGTGAGACAGGTCCTGCAAAGTCATCGGATATAGAGGGAGGGGGACTCGATGAGGTGGCGAAGGACGGAGACAAAAACGAAGTAAAAAAGAAAACCGTCAAGAGCAACCCGCTCTTTCTAGGAGGCAGTACAAAGAAGAGATTGGTTCAAAAATTTACATCTCCTCGGAAAAAACAAGGGGTCAAAAATGGGAACCACATCGGTGACAAAGGCCAGAATGTTGCTCCGAAGGGGACCTTAAACCCAAAACAGGGGCAGAAAGCAACAAACAAAGCGATTAATGAGAGTACTTAGCTGGAATTGTCAGGGTCTTGGAAGCAAATGGACAATAAGCTACCTGCGAGAGATTTGGAAAAGACATAGGCCCGAATTTTTATTTCTTTCTGAGACTAAACAATGTTTTTCTTTTGTGCAACAATTTCAATTTCATTTTGGTTATAATAAATTATTTACGGTTGAACCTTGCGGAACAAGTGGAGGACTTGCACTTTTTTATAATGATCTTTTTAACATTAAGGTAATATATTCAAGTGCAAGAATAATCGATATCGAAGCGGTTATTCAAGGAAAAACTGTTTATCTGTCTTTTATTTATGGAGATCCGGTGCCCAAACAACGGGATCAAGTATGGGAACGATTGACGAGAATCAGCCTTTCTCGAAAAGAACCCTGGTTTATCATTGGAGACCTAAACGAAATTACTGGTAACCATGAAAAGCAAGGTGGAGCCTTGCGACATGCATCGACCTTTACATCCTTTAATCTCATGATTAGTATTTGCGGTTTTCTAGACTTTCCGTGTTTAGGAAATACCATGTCCTGGAGGGGACGTAGAAACTCCAAAATAGTAAGATGTCGATTGGATCGAGCTCTAGCAAACGAACACTGGCATGAGATGTTCTGTCATTCGTTTGTGGAGTATCTGGCAATGATTGGATCGGATCATAGACCGATAGTAACAACAATTGAGGATAAAATCCCCCGGAAGAGAACCCAATTCCGATTTGACAAACGATGGATTGGCCAAGAGGGTTTAATGGATGCTATCTCTACAGGATGGACTTCAAATTTTGGGCGACGTGAGGGGACGTTCATGGAAAAAATCTCTAATTGCCGTCGCAAAATATCTAGATGGAGGAAAAACAATCTACCTTACGGGAAAGAGAGGATTATTGAGTTGCAAAAGGAGCTTGAGGACGTTCAAAATGATGATACAAAATCGGAGGAGGAATTAATAGAGGTTACAAGGAAATTAAAAATAGCTTATAGAGACGAGGAGCTGTTTTGGCAACAGAAAAGCCGGAACGAGTGGGCTATTGGGGGTGATAAAAATACAAAATTCTATCATGCGCATGTAAAACAAAGACGAGCAAGGAATCGAATTGTCGGCTTGTATAATGCAGCAGGTTCATGGGTGACCTCCGAAAAAGAGGTCGAACAAGTTGCAGTGGGATATTTTGAGGACTTGTTCACTACAACCTCCCCATTACAATTTGAATCCGCACTTGGAGAAATTCAAAATCGAGTCACAGAGGAGGATAATGCCATGTTAGTGGCGGAGGCAACAGAAGATGAGGTGTACAAAGCTTTGTTTATGATGAACCCGGAAAAGGCCCCAGGGCCTGACGGAATGACAGCCTTATTTTTTCAAAAATCATGGAAGATAATTAAAACGGATTTACTTGGGTTAGTAAATGGCTTCTTGGAAACAGGGATCTTCGATCAACGATTAAATATGACTAACATATGTTTAATTCCAAAAAAGGACAGACCAACTCGAATGACGGAACTGCGACCAATAAGTCTATGCAATGTTGGGTACAAAATAATTTCTAAAGTTTTGTGTCAACGGTTAAAGAAACTATTACCCGATATTATTTCAGAAACACAATCGGCTTTTGTCGCGGGACGCTTGATCTCGGATAACATTCTGATTGCACAGGAAATGTTCCATGGGCTCCGCACAAATAAGTCCTGCCAAGATAAATTCATGGCAATTAAAACGGACATGAGCAAAGCCTATGACAGGATTGAATGGGATCTCATAGAACATCTCTTGAGAAAAATGGGATTTGAGGAAAGATGGATTACCTGGATGATGTGGTGTATAAAGTCAGTACAATATAAAGTTCTTTTGAATGGGCAACCTAAAGGAAGAATAACTCCACATCGGGGACTCCGACAAGGGGATCCATTGTCCCCATATTTATTCATTTTGTGTACGGAAGTCCTGATATCTAATATAAAGAAGGCAGAACAAGACAGAAAGTTGACCGGATTGAAAGTAGCCCGGTCAAGCCCTTCGATCTCACACTTGTTATTTGCGGATGACAGCCTTTTCTTTTGTAAAGCAAACAAGGAGGAATGTCAGCAGATATTGCAGGTGCTCCGCCAATATGAGAACGTTTCGGGTCAACAAATAAATTTTGACAAGTCGTCAATACAATTCGGGCATAAGGTCTCAGACATAGTGAAAAATGAGATGAAACAAATTTTAGGAATTCACAACATGGGGGGAATGGGCTCATATTTAGGATTACCGGAAAACCTTGGGGGAACAAAGACCAGGATCTTCCAGTTTTTAGCTGACAGACAACAGGATCGCGTAAACGGATGGACATCCAACTTTTTATCAAAAGGGGGAAAGGAAGTACTAATAAAATCGGTGGCTTCCGCTATGCCAACTTTTGTCATGTCATGTTTTCGCTTACCAAAATCAATCACCACAAAGTTAACGAGCATCACGGAAAGATTTTGGTGGAACACGAAAGGTCAAGGCAAAGGAATGCACTGGCTTGCATGGCCAAAGATGTGCCGTCACAAATCGGTGGGGGGCATGGGCTTCAGGTCGCTAGAGAATTTTAATACGGCACTGTTGGCAAAACAGTTATGGCGATTAATAGATAAGCCAGATTCGCTGTTTGCGAGAGTACTCAAAGGACGATATTATCGGAATGCAGGTCCAATGGACAACATAAAGTCATATTCCCCATCTTACGGATGGCGAAGTATTATTTCAGCTCGATCTCTGGTTAACAAAGGGCTAATCAAAAGAGTTGGTTCTGGATGTTCCACTTCGGTTTGGAAAGATCCCTGGATACCATCTTCTCGCCCGAGATCAGCAATATGTAAGGGTTATAATTATTACCCAAATCTCATGGTTAATCATCTCATTGATCCACAGACTAGTACTTGGAATATGGGGCTCCTCAATGCTATCATAGATCCAAAAGATGTGGAAATAATACAAGGGATGCCAATCAGCGCCTCATTTCGGCCGGATGTATTGGGTTGGCACTTCACAAAATCAGGCAAATATACGGTCAAATCTGGATACCAAATTGAACACCAAAACTCGGAAACAAAAACACAAAACCTATATGGACCTACTTTCGAGCCCTTATTAGTAAAACTATGGAAACTGAGGTGTCCCCCTAAATTACGCCATTTCTATGGCAAGTACTGTCCGGTTGTCTGGCTGTTGCCAAAAATCTGAACAACAGAGGAATCAAATGTGATGCACAATGCAATCGATGTGGGGCAGAGGAGGAAATGATCAATCATGTTTTATTTGAATGTCCACCCGAAATGCAGACGTGGGCTTTGTCACCGTTCCCAACACCTACGGGAGTTTTCCCAGGAAGTTCTATTTATGGAAATTTGGATTATTTGTTTTGGCGTACACCACCAGGAATTTTTAATGAATCATACCCATGGATAGTATGGTACATATGGAAAGCAAGAAATGACAAAATATTCCCAAACATAGACAGGGATCCACGATTAACGCTTAAATTAGCAGAAACGGAAAGCCTTTTATGGATTGAGACACAAAAATCGGTAACTGAAACGGAAATACACCATCCTCAATTGCCATCACACCCGACCTCCTTTAATAAGGGATGGTGTTCGGTGGATGGTTCTTGGAAGGAGACAGATAAAAAATCAGGTATAGGATGGTATTATAGGAGCGAGGAATCCTACGAGACCATAATGGGGGCACAAAATTTACGACGCAGCTTATCTCCTTTACATGCAGAAGTAGAGGCACTATTATGGGCAATGTTGTGCATGATTGAAAATCAGCGAAGAGAAGTAGTTTTTGCAACAGACTGTTCTGATGTGGTGAAGATGGTGTCGGCACCAACGGAATGGCCAGCATTTGCACTACAATTGGGGGAAATCCAGAAATCCAGAGAGAAGTTCCTTTTTTTCAAACTGATCCACATACCATGAGCGAAGAACACCAAGGCGGACGCATTAGCTCACAGCGCTAGAGTCTATCCACGAAATATGATTTATGTGAACTCATCTCCACCGGTTTGATTAACACCTTCGGTTTAGGAGAAGAGGCTGTTGACAAAAAAAAAAAAAAAAAAAAGATGTGTTAAGCTTTCATCATCCTGGTGTCGAGCTATTTTTTTTGGAAGATATTTTGTTATCATGTTTTAACTTTAAATAGTGTAGATTTGTATATTAGTAGAATAAGAATATGAGTTAATTAAATATATTTCGATCTAATATTAATTATAAACTTGGTTATTATGTGAGTTTAATTATGTAAATTTGATTATGTGATTTTAATTATGTAAATTTACATATAAATAATTTATATATCTATGAATTGGCTAATCTACCCGTTTAATTGCTTTAAATCATTTTTTAATATCTTACATGTATTTAAAGAAATTTAAAAATATCTAAATTAATAACTAATTTTCGAAATTAAATATCAATATAAAATAAATGTTTTAAATTAATTATCATCTATATTTAAGGAGAATATAAAAATATCTAAATTAATACCTAATTTTCGTAATTAAATATAAATATAAAATAAAATAATTTTTAATAAACTTTGGGAGTGTTTGGAAGCAAGCACTAAAAAATGTTTCTGTTTTAATATAATAAATATCTAATTTTCAGGTTCACACGACAATCATTTATTATTTCATCTTCTTCTAACTTTGCAAATACAAACTAAAGTAGATTTACCAAAATCCTTTTCATAAATCTTACTTTATTGCACTCCATTCATTCGTTGGCTTTACTTAATTTTTTTTTTATTCAACGATTTTTTATTTGCTGAAGGGGTTACTTGTTGTTTAATATTTGATATTTTGACTTTTCTATATGAAATATAACTGTATCTACGATTTTTATCTGAGAGCTGGAAATGAATATGGTATTTTGAATATTATTACTACCATAAAAGTATAAAACATTCAAATAGAATGTATAGGAAATATATCAAAAAGTGTAAACAAATATATAAAGCACCCAACGCATCACCACCGTAGGATTAGTTTCTTGACTCCATATGAATGGCTTATAACGATACAAACACGTAAGTAAAAAGTACAGAAGAAAGAAGAGGTAAGCAACAAAACAAAAGCAATTGATACAAAAGAAAGTTCAAAGTCAACGACTTTCTGTTTAACGTCGCAAACAAGCAAAGTAAATGACTCATTTGCTTTGCTCTATCTTGGCCTTCCTCTTCTCGTTGACAAAGAAAACGAGCAGAGCCAAGACAGAGAAGACGCTGAAGCAGATGGAGGCAATATCTAGGGACTTGTGGCGGCCACTGATAGCCTGAACGCTGAAGAGATTGGTTTTCTTATCCTCGTCCGTGCTCTGTCCAAAGGCAACTTCATGGTCGTGTGCATCAACAGCGTAGGCACGAACAAAGTAAGTCCCGGTGGGAATGTCGCGCTCAAGGGTGTAATCGATTGTTTGAGCGGTTTTAACGCTGCTGTCATAGGGCCTTGCCACGATCTTGTGCGGGCAGCTCTTGTCCTTGAAGAGCTCATTCTCCGTCTTGCGCCATGGTCGGTCAACTTGGCTGATCGGGGCGTAGCATAGCTTTACTTTAATAGTCTTGAATTCAGCCTCCTTTGCCGTCGAGTTTAGCTTCCATGTGATGCTCAATTTGTCAATTCCGGCATCCAGAACTAGAAACCATACAACCAATATTGATCAGCCTTGATATTAGTAATTCCTTAAATAAATCTAACTGATGCTTGATTATATTTCGTGTCTTTTATGTTTAAGTAGGTATTAAATGTTTTCCTTTTTTTTTTTAAACGGGATCGCGGGCCGAAACCTAAACTAATCTCCCAAGAGCATAGACGCTTTCTAGTCTAACAGCGCAAATTTAAACACCTAAAGGTATGTTCAAATGAAGGACCAAATGATTGATATTTTTAGAAGAAATTATATACATACCGACACCTTCTCCTTCTCGGCTGGGTTTAGTGGTGACCTCAAAAGCACCTTTCTCCAGGTCGGAAAATAGCCTTTCTTTGGTAGCCCCATGACTCGATTGGATCAGTGAGCAAATGAAAAGTGAAGCGAAGAGGATCTTGTGGATCGCCATGGAGATCCTTGAATCTGAATATTTGGAAATTAAGGCTTATGAGGAGAAGAGGAATATGCCTTTGTTTTGCTGACTTTTATGTTTGATAAGAAAGGTGGGGTGCACATTTATGTGTTTATATAGTGATTTATTGTATCAAAATATCTTGGGGTTAGCATAAACAATTAATAGGGACAAAGTCAACGGTTTGGTCTGAGATTACCCTTTGAAGACTTGGGAAGATTGTGTTCCCTCTCTGGCACAAGTGTCCGTGTTGTCTCCGTCCAGCTGAGATGATGGCCCCCAAAACATGCCAAAGGATGTGATATGAGTTTCTGTTTTTATTGTTTATCATCTGAATAATTCAGTTTGAGATTCCATACAATTCTATAATCCATAGACACATCACCAACAAGATACTCTACATATTCTAGTTACATCGTCTCCTATTGAATCCTTTAGAAGATAAACTTAATCGGTTATATAAATATATATATATATATATTTCTTCTAGTAAGAATATATGGAAATATATATATATATATATAAATAAATGTAACATCCTTATTCTGGATTCTCTAAAGAGGCGAGAAAATTGGACATGTTAGATTGGTAGTCAAACTTCATTCGGTAAAACACCAGGCTTGGTCCTTGATAAACCTCAGGTCTGCCAGGATTGAAAACGCCCAGATAACAGTCAACAACAATAGACTTAGCTGGTCCACCTAATCCTGGAGAAAACAAGAGAAGAAGAGGGGTGAGTAATAGGCTGTACTAGCGGTTATACCAGCGATCAGCCCAAACACGCTATTTAAACACTTGGTGGATCGCTCTATCCACTGCCAGCGATGGCTGCTGTATGGTCACACAGACATCATGGCGTAGCGAAAGGTTCACAAGAGAAGAGTTGATCAATGTAAGTTTCGGTTAACTCCGAAAAGTAGAAGAACGCAATTGAGCAATCGACTTGGAAGAACTAATAAGGCTCTGAAAAGCTCTGTTTATTAATTCTCTAAGTCTGACGAACCTTTACAACTTAGGCTCGTTTAAATAACAACGAAAATAAAAACCTAAAGCAATTCCTAAAGCAATTAGAAGAAAGAAAATATGTTCAAACCGTAATAAGTATCTTAACTTAACCAAATAACTTAAGCAAAAAGGAATAAGGAAAATCCTAAGTGAAGATGCGCTGCATCAGGTCCCCGGGGGTAAGAAAAGATTCGCCTCTGAATCTTGAAGGTCAGTTTCGCCAACATACGGAGTAAGATACTTGAGATTGAAGACATTTGCAGTTTTGAGATGTGGTAGCAGCTCCAAGCGATAAGCATTGGCGTTGATGCGTTCCACAACTTTCACTGGTCCGATCTTGCGCGAACGAAGCTTATTATACTCATGAGAAGGGAGGCGATCTTTAGTGAGGTATACCCAAAGAAAGTCACCTGGTTCGAATAGAAGTTCACGACGATGTTTATCCGCAGAAACTTTATATTTCGCAGCAGCAGCTTCCAAATGTAGACGAGCTTGACCACACGCAAAGTGTCCACAAAAGAACCTGCGCCACCATGCGGACGAATCCGATCGGGAAGAGAAGTTAAGTCCAAAGGACCCCGCGGGACAATACCATAAACCACATGAAACGGTGAGAAACCCATGCTACGATTCATTGAATGATTGTAGGCGAATTCGACTTGCGGTAGACGAGTTTCCCAAGAACGCAAATTATCTCCGACCAAACTGCGCAACATATTGCCAAGAGATCGATTTGTTACCTCAGTCTGACCATCCGTTTGCGGATGATAAGCTGTGCTCATGTCAAGACTAGTACCCAACATTTTCCATACCGAACGCCAAAAATGGCTCAAAAATCTTGTGTCGCGATCAGAAACAATACAAGTCGGCAACCCATGAAGACGATACACCTCGCAGAAAAACAATTCAGCAACTTTAACAGCATCAGTGGTACGCTTACAGGGAATGAAGTGTGCCATCTTGGAGAAACGGTCGACAACAACAAAAATCGAGTCACTACCGCGCTGTGTACGAGGTAACCCCAAAACAAAGTCCATACTAACATCAGTCCATGGCTGAGTAGGAATTGGCAATGGCAAGTACAGTCCTGCATTCAAAGCTTGACCGTTAGCGAGTTGGCAAGCACGGCAACACTCAACAAATCGCTCCACGTCGCGACGCAGTGATGGCCAAAAGTAGGAGGTCGAAACAAGCTGTAAAGTTTTGTCACGACCTACATGACCTTCTGAATGCAATTCGGTAATGAAACGCAACCTGAGGCTACAATCTGGCACGCAAAGGCGATTTTTGTAGAAGAGGAAATCGTCTTGGAGCAAAAAGTCAGAACGCAGTCCTTGCTGTATGTCACGGAGAATAGCACCAAAATAAGGATCCGAGACATAAAGCTCTGCAAACGTTGCAAAACCTGGCACAGTCGTATGCATGCTCGTGATAAGACAATGACGTCGACTTAACGCATCTGCGACTTTATTCAACTTGCCTGACTGATGACGAATGGTGAACGTAAATTGCTGCAAAAATGCAATCCAATTCGCATGACGGGAAGAAATCTTGGCTTGGCTGTCCAGATGTTTAAGTGCATCGTGATCAGTGAAGAGGACAAACTCGCGGTGGAATAGATAATGACGCTAGTGTTTAATTGCCTGTATTATCGCATAAAACTCAACGTCATAAGTACTATAGCGACCTCTTGCTCCAGCGATTTCACTATAAAAGGCTACTGGGCGTGACTGTTGGCTGAGAACTGCTCCAACACCTAACTTCGATGTGTCACAATGCAATTCAAAAGGAAGAGAAAATTCTGGTAGCACGAGAATCGGCGCAGTAGTGAGCTTAGTTTTAACAAGGTCAAACGCGGCAGCTGCATCAGAGGACCAGACGAACTTTCCTTCCTTCATACAGTCGGTTATAGGAGCCATGATGGAGCTGAAATGGGGCACAAAACGGCGATAAAGGACGCCAAACCGTGAAAACTGCGTATCTCAGAAATCGTTCGGGGTACTGGCCACGAACGGATGGCTTCTACCTTTCTGGCATCCATCGATAAACCCTTGTTGGATACAATATAACCCAAAAACAGCACCTGATCAACGCCAAACTCACATTTCTGTTGCGCAACAAACAACGCCTCCTTGCGCAAGACGGTAAGAACTTGTCGTAAATGATCAAGATGATCCTCCAAAGAAGAGCTAAAGATGAGAATGTCATCAAAATAGACAACAAGAAAGCGCCCAATGAAAGGTCGTAATGCTTGATTTATGACTCGCATGAACGTACTAGGGGCATTAGACAAGCCAAAAGGCATAACAAGCCATTCAAACAGCCCTTCTCGCGTCTTGAAGGCAGTTTTCCACTCATCACCAGGCTTAATCCGAATCTGATGGTAGCCACTCTTCAAGTCTAATTTAGAGAACATTGTTGCTGTGCCGATCTGATCCAACAGGTCATCAAGTCGGGGAATTGGGAATCTATAGCGCACTGTAATCTTATTAATAGCTCTGCTATCAACACACACACGCCACGATCTTTCTTAGGAATGAGGAGAGCCGGGACAGCGCAAGGACTTAAGCTCTCGCGGATATGACCACGCGCTAATAATTCTTCAACCTGACGACGAAGTTCCTCATGCTCCTGTGGACTCATACGATAATGAAGTCTATTAGGAAGGGCTGCACCAGGAACCAAATCGATTTGATGTTGAATATCACGTAGAGGAGGCAACTCCTTCGGTAATTCTGCTGGAAACACATCCGCAAATTCGTGAAGTAACGCAGAAAAAGGAGAAGACAATGGACGGGTGTCGGTAACCTGAGAGTCAGCAGCTACTAAGGCCCAAACACAACCGTTACTTCAAAATTCTTTCTCAAAATTGCGACGTGAACAGAGCAATACCGAAGAACCCAGAGGCTGTGAGGTATCCACAGGCAGACTAGCATCATGCGAAGTGTTGGGGTCGGTTTTCACCCCAAGTAGATAAACCACCTCAGTTCACTATCGCACACGAGATTATAAGTCGAGACTACATCGCTTTCTCTAAAACCGAAGTGAACTCTTAAAACCCGGCAAAACACACTCACCCTCTCGGAAACGCCGGTCTATAGTCATATTCCAAAGAGAACACTATATCCTCTTGAACTTTTGCCTCGTCAATGAGAAACCCTGGGCTAACGCCTCGGCAAGAAAAAACAGGCTCAAGCTAAACACTTTGGCTGCAACGCCCGACTCTTCCTCACAAATGATCAGTCTCTCAAAGAGTACAAGGCCTATTAAACACATAACTTACTTGAAAAATACTTCGGCGTTAGTCGAAGATTCTTTCTCAAAACAATCTAAAACAGCTCACCTCAATGAGGACCTCTCTCAGTGATAGAATGGATAAATCTCAATGAATGGCCCGAAATCATCTTTGGTTAATAAAAAACAAAACACCTCGTCGTTATACACGGTTCGGCATCATATAATGAAAACGCCTCGTCGTTATACACGGTTCGGCATCATATAATGAAAACGCCTTGTCGTTATACACGGCTCGGCATCATCTAATGAAAACGCCTCGCCGTTATCATTAAACACGGCTCGGCATTACCAATGAAAATCACCTCGCCGTTATCATTAAACACGGCTCGGCATTGCCAATGAAAATCGCCTCGTCGTTATCGCTAAACACGGCTAGGCGTCATCTAAACGAAGACGCCTCGTCGTCCATGCATCATCTCGGCTCATCGGCTAGGCGTCATCTTGGTTTGTTGCCTAGGCATCATCTTATCTCGTCGCCTAGGCATCCTCTTGCCTTGTCGCCTAGCCGTTAACTCGGCTCGGCAGCTAGGCATCCTCTTGCCTTGTCGCCTAGCCGTTAACTCGGCTCGGCAGCTAGACATCCTCTTGCATTGTCGCCTAGCCATCATCTCGGCTCGTCGGCTAGGCGTCATCTTGCCTCGTCGCCTAGGCATCATCTTATCTCGTCGCCTAGGCATCCTCTTGCGACGATTCGTCGTTTATTTTCGGCTCGACACAGTTTTCACAAAAACACCTTGTCATTTTAAAAGAAACTCCGGG
The DNA here is from genome assembly GCF_000478725.1 of Eutrema salsugineum. Lineage (NCBI taxonomy): Eukaryota > Viridiplantae > Streptophyta > Magnoliopsida > Brassicales > Brassicaceae > Eutrema > Eutrema salsugineum. The sequence continues at coordinate 17,164,066 of NW_006256829.1, forward strand.
AAAAACAGTTCGCCTGTCCCCGTTATCAAATAGCCTCGCTTACACTCTTTCCCAAGGATATCTCATCAAGCCGTGTGAACCGAGCCGTGCTTTGTCGTCACAACTCGACAAGTTCATAACAACGCCTCGTCGTTATCGTTAACGCAAAACGGCTCGGCAACTCTCTCAGAACAAATGCCTCATCGTTACCTTAAAACACGGCCCGGCATTACTGACACATAAATGCCTCGTCGCTACCTTGAAACACGGCTCGGCATTAACTTTCTCTTGAAACGCCTCGTCGTTAACGAAACGGCTCGGTATTGACTTTCTCTTGAAATGCCTCGTCGTTAACGAAACGGCTCGGCATTGAATCTTTTCTCTCGAAATGCCTTGTCGTTAACAAAACGGCTCGGTATTGATTCTTTCTCTCTTGAATCGCCTCGTCGCTAACAAAACAGCTCGGCACGAGCTTTCTCTCGAAACGCTTCGCCATTTGTTCGGCTCGGCATAACCTCCTCAAATCACCTCGTCATGGGCTGTCACTATTAAAAAAAATCGCCTCGTCCTTGATCTTGCCTCGGCATCTTCGGTACCATCTCGAACACCTCGGCATCCTCGGCACTCCTTGGGAACGCCTCGGCGTCTTCATTCCCAAAACGCCTCGGCGTCTTCATCCCCAGAACGCCTCGGCGTCTTCATTCCTAAAACGCCTCGGCGTCTTCATCCCCAGAACGCCTCGGCGTCTTCATTCCCAAAACGCCTCGGCGCTTTCATCCCCAGAACGCCTCGGCGTCTTCATCCCCGAAACGCCTCGGCGTCTAACTCAGTGGTTTATCCTACGATCGGAAATAATGGACCTCATCACTATCGCCTCCGAAACTGACGAGCTGGGGGGCTAATTGTTGGGGTCGGTTTTCACCCCAAGTAGATAAACCACCTCAGAATGGCTAAGTATGGAAGAAAGATAAGTGGGAGAGCCGTGGTCGCCAAGTGGGAGAGCCGTGCTGGCCAAGTGGGAGAGCCGTTCTCACCATGACAAGTGGAGAGCCGTTCTCACCATGACAAGTGGAGAGCCGTTCTCACCAAGACAAATGGGAGAGCCGTGCAGATAGGCCGGTGAGGAGAGCCGAAAGAAGACAGGTGGACCGAGCCGCATCGAAAGAAATGGGCCGAGCCCCACTACAATACGTTTGGGCCAAGCCGTGTATCGGTGCGGTGGGCCGGATCGTGTCTCCATGGCAAGTGGGCCGAGCCGTGAAGAAGGCTAGATGGGCCGAGCCGTAAAGAAGCATGGATGGGCCGAACCGAAGCCTTGAGAGGTGAAGTCCATGGAAAACCCTAGGCGAGATGCAAAGGCGGTCAGCCGCACAAGGCGATAAGGAAATATTCCGAAAATCTCGCCCGAGATTTTCGGCTAGGCGGTTTAGAAAGTTAGTATAAATATATGATGTATGCAATTCATTCCGCCAACTTTGGCAACCCTAAGCAACAAACACTAAACACTTTACAGCAATAAAAATCCTCTTTTGATCTTACTGTTCTTGCGATTATTATCCTAGAAGTTTCAGATCCCTTAGTTTCTCTTCACAAATTCTTGGTTGTGCGAGTTTTGGCTCACACACGAAGTAGAAGGAGCTGGCGGTTGAGGGGATGAAAACAATACTATCTTTCGGTTCTCAAAGATAAAGCTGTAACTATTTCGACGACCATCATGCATCACACTGCGATCATATTGCCATGGTGTTCCCAACAGTAGATGACTAACATCCATCAGAGCAACATCACAGTAAATTTTATCTTTGTAATGTGAACCGATCGAGAATGACACCAGACAGCGATGCTCAATCCGAATCTCCACTCCCTGTTTCAACCATGTAAGCTTGTAAGGCGCAGGATGGTCTTCTCGCTTCAAACCCAACTTTCGAGCCGCATCTTCTGCAATCACATTACGACAACTCCCTGAATCAACCACGAACCGACACACCTTCCCTTTGATTGTGCAGGTAGACTGAAATATGTTAGTACGAAGCCACGGTTCTTCAAGCACCACCGGAGCAAGGCACACATGCCTTAGCATTAAGGACGGGCTGGTATCTCCATGATGATGGTCTTCAGGTACCTCACTATCGAACTCGTCTTCATTATCATCTGCAGCATCGTCTTTATCCCACTTGGTTTCATCCCCAAACAGCCCTCTCCGAGTTTGCTTTGGGCACGCTGTTTGCAGGTGCCCAGGTTCCCCACAAGCAAAGCATCGCAGAGCATTAGGTTGAGAGGAGCGACGAAGAGTTGGCTCCGTGCCTGAGTTAGCCACCGGAAGGGTATTAGAGGTAGTAGCTTCGGTGGTGTCTTTCTTGTGTGCTTGTCCATGTGAGCCCTCACTCGTCGCCGTCCCTGTCATGCGCGAACGAGAAAACCCAGAATTCCACCCTGTCACCGAAGATTTAAACTGTTGTTCAAAAGCCACTGCACGTCGATGAGCTTCCGAGACTGTATCAGGATCAAATTGAGCCATGGCAGACTGAAGCTGAGGTCGTAAACCACTGATAAAGCGAGAAACCAACTGCACCTCACTATCATAAATCTCTGTTCGCGTTAACAAGAGCGAAAATTCTTCGGCGTATTCATCGATGGTGCGAGTACCCTGTCGCAAGTTTTGATGGCGAGTGTACATCGTCCTATCGAAATTATACGGAAGAAAGCTTTTCTTCAAAGCTCGCTGTAATTTTGCCCATGTTTTAATTCGTTCCTTTCCCAACCGTGCTCGAGTTGTTTTCAGTTACATCCACCAGGCGGCAGCTTTGCCACGAAACTTCGTCGCCACCAGTGGTACCTTTCTATCCTCGGGCACCTCCTTGAATTCCAGAACTTCCTCCACCGCAACCAACCAATCGAAGAGTTCTTCTCCACGCACACCACCATGGAACTCAGGGATGTCTAATTTGAATCCTGTTTCCCATCTCCGATCATCCTGCTCAACTACACGATTACCACCACCTCGACGCCGGCGAGGAAAATTAGCTGCGAACGGGTTGTCTTCCTCCACGTCTGCTTCTTGTGCCACACGATCCTGTTCGCGCTGATGAAGAACGGTGTCGGTCAGCTCTTGGATCGAGTTTTGAAGCATGGTCTGGAAGTTCTCTTGCATCGCTACCAGCGTACGCCGCAGCTCTGCCCAATCGTTCACAGCTTCGTCACGTTTAGGAGGCATGGTAAAAAGAAAATTTTCGCAGGAACGACAAAGCTCTGATACCAAAACTGGCGTAGCGAAAGGTTCTCAAGGGAAGAGTTGATCAATGTAAGCTTCGATTAACTCCGAAAAGTAGAAGAACGTAATTGAGCAATCGACTTGGAAGAACTAATAAGGCTCTGAAAAGCTCTGTTTATTAATTCTCTAAGTCTGACGAACCTTTACAACTTAAGCTCGTTTAAATAACAACGAAAAGAAAACCCTAAAGCAATTCCTAAAGCAATTAGAAGAAAGGAAATATGTTAAAATCATAATAAGTATCTTAACTTAACCAAATAACTTAAGCAAAAAGAAATAAGGAAAATCCTAAGTGAAGATGCGCTACATCACATCAGCCCAGCCAATAAACGACACTGACCCCTAAATCCTGGAGTCAGGGACCTAATAAGTTCTACTAACCACACATTATCCACCCAAACAATCAATTCATTCTTTTAATTAAGTTCCTTCCATTATCTAAAACTGCACATTCATTGTTATCCAGTTTTTATACAAAAAGAACATGAAACAGGTTATGTCACACAAACCATGTTTTAGGGTTCTATAATCCCAGATTAATATTCAGATTTATTATGTAACATTCCACCATCAACCAGCAATCATCAACAAACAGGCAACATGGATCCAAGTCCTAATCAGATCTAGCAATCCTAACAAACAGATCTAACCTGGTTTAAAAAAGACTAATTAAAATAACCATGCATATGAAAGAGAGAGTGAGGGTGAAGGTAGAAGTCTTCACAGATGCCTTTCTGGAAGAATATACACTTTTTCCTCCTCTTTGGACAGATCTAGACTCCCGGCACAAACACGGCGATAACTTCTGGCACAAATCTCCGATCTACATGACATCGGTCTTCTTAGAAAGCTGACTCTCGGGGCTTCAATTTGATAGGTATGTCGTTGCATGAATCCATACGGTGCGCCAAGAATTTGTCTTGGAAGTTGGCGGCCGATAGGAAGAAGAGGGTGACGAAAATGAAAAGAAAAAGAAAGAGGCTAGGGTTTTGTCTTTGCTAAAAAGTTTAGAAAAAGATTAGGGAATATATTTACAGCTAGGGTTTAGTTTAATGGGCTGGGCTAATGGGTTTCGCAGGAATTAAAAAGAGATTAGAAAATTTTGATTAAAAGAGAATGGTTTAATTAAATTAAACCGGATTAGAAGTTGGTAACAACCGACATTGGGAGGTCGGGTTGTTACAATCTTTCCCCCTTTTACAGAATTCGTCTCTGAATCCTAGGAGAGAAATTCCTGTAAGGAAATTCGAAATGCTAAAGCCCAAGGGAAATAAAAGCACAAGATACAAGAGGGAGCTTGGTCGCAGGAGGAGAAGGAAATCAGAATTGGAATCAGAAATGAAATCAGGAAATGGAACCAGAAATGAAATATAAAAAAAGGGAATCAGAAATGGAACCATAAGAGCATGAGCATTAGAGGCCCTTAACAAAAATTGAGTGGGTTGCATAATAATATTTTGGGTTATAATATTAGAAAGGGAGCCCAAAAAAAGAAGGGTCGACCCATAGCTAAGGGTTTTAAGGGCCGAGCCATACTGAAACCCTTGTGCGACGTGTCAAATTTTAATTGGGGGGAGAAAAAAATTAACGGGTTCTCGCGTGTGGATCGAAAATTATCCGAGACTTTGGCATTTTGCGAGAAAAAAAACACCCGAGAGCTCTCTCATGGCGATTTCAATGGCGAGTGCATTCGAATTCTTGTCGGAGCAAATCAACGGCGCTTTTGACTGTTTTCCGGCGGATTGGGTCCTCAAATCGTGAAGGTTAGTCGTTTTTGAGGGATTCTTTGTGTTTTATGCGTATTTGTTATGTTTTCTTCGAAATTAGGGTTTTGAATCGGGGAAAAAAATTGGGGGTTTTTTGTGTTAGAATGAAATTTGGCTAATCTCTGTGAACAATACTCCTGAATATAGTTGTTTGAAAGTGTTTACATGAAAATATAGACTGTATTTTGTGTACTGAGGTATATGATCGGTTCTTTGTATTTCGGTGAAGTATTTTTGAGTTGTAATTCTTTTGTTAGTGATGTTTATGATCGGTTGGTGATGTATATGATAGGTTTTGTTTAGTGTATGCATATATATATCATGTTAGTTTGATGATGAAGTTGAAGTTCAAGTATATGATCGGTTGTTTGTAATCGGTGAAGATAATTTAGAGTTGTAATTCTTTTGTTAGTGATGTTTATGATCGGTTGGTGCTGTATATGATAGGTTTTGCTTAGTGTATGCATTTATATCATGTTATTGTTAATGATGAAGTTAAAGTTCAAGATGAAAATGTTGTTGTGAATTTTTTTTTCGAGGGTAAATGGAGAGAGAGCACTAGGGATTCTTGATGCTGATGTTACTTCCTTCTAAACACAGCTCAAGGTAAGTCTTCTTCAAACCAACAAACTTGTAGTTAGCATCTTGTTTAGGGTTGATAGTTGCTTTCTTTGTATATGATCGCTTAGTTAGTATTGATTGTAAATGGTGGTAGTTGTTTTGTTAGGTGAAGAGTAATGGTTTAGTAATAGGTGGTGCTTGTTTTAAAGAAACATTTAGTGATTTAAAAGCTGTCTCAAAATCACATCAAACATCTCAAAAATTAACTATTAAGCTAACAACTAGTAGCTATCATTAAAGCTGGTTATTAAATGTACCAAACTCTTAAAAAACAGCACAAATATAAAAGGAAACCAACACTAACTCCTTAACAACTCTCTTTCACAACTCTCTTTCAAATATAGAATTCGCTAAAATACTAACTCTTTCATAAACTTCTTAAACACTTCTCTTCTACAATAACTCTTCTCTTCACAAACTTTTGTTCAAACTCAAACGCTTGTCTTTCACAAACTTGTCTTTCACAAACTTCTTAAATCTCACTCTTCTCTTCTAAACACTTGTCTTTCACAAACTTCTTAAATATCTCTTGTCTTCTTACGATCTTTTTTCTTAATAAAGCATTTTACTCCTTAAAACCGACCAACATGGATTCTATGAACCCAAACGGTAGCTCACAGGGGTTTGTGAACCTCTTAACAAGTCAAGAGAAACACACACTCTGTTTTTTTGCAGAGTGTAGACCCTGGTTCATCTCAAGTCCCAATTTTTTCAACCCAACTCTTCTCTCACCCGAGTCCTGCAGCTGATGAACGAAAAAAGAGGAGGAAGTGGTCACCTGTAGAAGATGTTGTACTGATAAGTGCATGGCTCAACACCTCCAAAGACCCAATCATCAGCAATGAACAAAAAGCTGGTGCTTTTTGGAAAAGAATAACAGAAAGTTTCAACAACTCTAAGAACATGGCGAATGAACCAGATAGAGAGGTTGGTCAGCTCAAACATAGGTGGCAGCGTATTAATGACCACGTTTGTAAGTTTGTAGCTTGTTATGAAACCGCTTTGAAGCAGCAAAGCAGTGGACAAAATGAGAACGATGTGATGAAGGTAGCTCATCACATCTTCTACAATGATCACATGTTCAAGTTCGACCTTGAACATGCATGGCGAGAACTCAGACATGACCAAAAGTGATGCTCTGTTTCTGCTGCTAAAGAAGGTGGAAAGCCAAAAAGAAGGAAGGTTGATGCAACTACAGCTCATTCTGAAAGCTCACAAACCCAAAGCCTTGATGTAGAAGAAGGCTTCGAAGGAAGCAATAAAGAGAAACGGCCACAAGGAGTTAAGGCGGCGAAGGCTGCAAAGAAGAAGGGAGTGGGATCATCTTCCAACAAAGAAGGAGAAGTTGATATGAAGAATGCTGGCATATGGTTGTCCGGCTGACGCGGTTGATGAATATCTCCGTCTAGGTGCAAGTACTGCACTGTTATGCTTGAAAAATTTCACTGAAGGAATAATTCAATTGTTCGGAGATGAGTACCTAAGAAGACCCACGCCCGCAGATCTTCAACGATTACTCAACGATGGAGAAAGACGGGGATTTCCCGGGATGATGGGAAGCATAGATTGCATGCATTGGGAGTGGAAAAATTGCCCTACCGCTTGGAAAGGGCAATATACACGTGGTTCTAGAAAACCGACAATTGTCTTAGAGGCGGTACCATCACAAGATCTTTGGATATGGCACGCATTTTTGGACCTCCAGGTACCCTAAACGATATTAACGTACTTGAACGTTCACCTGTTTTTGATGACATATTACAAGGTCGAGCTCCTAAAGTTCAATACTGGGTTAACGGACACAAGTATAAGATGGGATACTACCTCACCGACGGAATTTATCCCAAATGGGCCGCTTTTATACCAACTATTGCACTGCCTCAAGATGATAGAGCATCATTATTTGCCACTACCCAAGAATCTGCCCGAAAAGATGTCGAGCGTGCTTTTGGAGTTCTACAAGCTCGTTTTGCAATTGTAAGAAATCCAGCTCTTTTCTGGGATAAGGAAAATTTTGGCAATATTATGCGTGCATCTATCATATTGCATAATATGATAGTAGAAAATGAACGGGATGACTACACTCAGTATAACATAGAAGAATTCCAACAAGGGAAGTCAAGCAGAACTTCACAAGTGGACAATGAGTACTCTACAGAGACATCGTCAAACATCAGAAACCTTATCAGGATACGAAATCAAATCCGTGATCCACAAATACATGAACGCTTGAAGAAAGATCTAGTTGAAAATATATGGAACAAATTTGACAATTATCAAGAGTAGAATTACAAGTTTTACAATTGAAATATCTGTATTTTGAATTTTAATAATTTCATGTACTGTTCTATAATCTTGTTTAAAATGTAATGAATGTTTAAATTAAAAATTAAGTTAACAAATTTTTTTAACTAAGCAACTCTTACCCAATCCACTAATGAAACACTTGATGCTAAAAGTTGCTTAATTATCCTTAAAGCAAAAAAAAAGTATTATATTAATGTTAAGCAACTTTCTCTCAATCCCTCTAATGCACATGCTCTAAGGAACCATGTGATGGGCCTCAGGGTTGCTTGTCTTTTGCAAGCCCATTGGTCCAGAGTTTTAAATTTATAAAACCATAATGTCTGAAAGGGTACAGATGTACGTTGTAGAACTTAGGGTGTCGATCCACAGGAAATATATCTAATCTGCAAGGAAACACCAAACTGGGATAGTAAGCAAAGTCATAAACTCATGAGGGTTTGGGGGTTTTTCGTTATGAGATCCTAAACTAAACCTAATCTAATATTTACGGGAAATAAAATGCAATGCAAATGAGTTGCTAAAAGAATATCTCAAGGGTGTTGGACTCAAACTAGACTCATAGTGGGCGATTAAGACTTCTTCAGTTTACTCTAATCGATGTCAAAGCATTTCCAATTAGCTTCTGGGTGATTTATCTTCATCTATTTATGGGATCTGCATGGAACTGGAATAGACATGTGTATGATTACCCAACTCTCGCTATCTTAATAAACTAATCTCTTAAATCTGACAATTAACTCTCACTCTCATGCCAGGAATAAGATCATGCATTAACTATTGAATTCGTTTGCTTACATCTTCTCTACAGGTAGCTCTCGACTCCTGTAGCGATGATAGTAGGTTTTTAGTCTACTAAGGTCAATTAACCTCTTGTGTTGTAGTACTTGAGGGTCAATCCAAATGGATATTATCTAGACACAAGAACTATGAAGATCAATTCTTAATCCAAGTCTAAAGAAACAGGTTGGTGATTAAGTCATCTAAAACATAAAACAATCAAGAACAAGTAGTTATTAAGAATTAAACAAGCAAGATTAGCAAACAAAGACTCAAATTCAAATAAAGAAAAAGCTAAACCTCTAGATGTGATCATTGATCATGGTGCTTTCAATGCTTAATTTATGATGCTAAGATAACAATGCAACACTTGCAATTCATTAGTCTAGACTTCCAAAACAGATTCATTCATTCCCATGACATAAATGCCTTTGCAAATAACTTAATCAAGAATAATTCTCATTAGTGAATAAGCAATTAACAAGCATAAGGTTCCAAGTCTAATATGATAAAACAGCCTCTTTGTGCATCAAAATAAGAGCTAAGAAAGACTGAATCTTATACAGAGAGATAAAGCAAGAATCACATGATCTCAAATTACAATCAACTTAGAACTCAAAGCAAAACCATTTCTTTTCCAAGACAATGATCACTATACTAATCAACATTCAAACCTAACTCTCATAAGTGGTAATGATGATCAATATGCATTAATAAACAGATATAATATGTCACATATGCTTCAAACAAACATTCCCATAGTATTTAAAACATAAACCCTTAAGTTAGCTCATTCAGGCGTTTCATCAAACACTTTTGGTGCATGAAATACCTATGAACCCATATTTCACTTTCTCAAGGAAATTTGGCATTAGGAGCAGCTAACTAACGAAAGGAAATGAGAATCTAGGACATAAACATTATAAATCAAATATCTAAGCACCGTAATCTATACATCTAGAAGCTTAAAAGAGGACTGGCTACTCACTAATCATGATGAACACACCATTTCCTTTGCAAAAGGTGATGTTAATCATATTAGAAGCAAATATAAGAAGAAGAGATGATAAGAAACAGCTTTAGATTGATTAAATCATTCAGATATCTCTTAACAAACTCGTTTTTGACTAAAGAGGAAAAGAAACTCAAAAAGGAATAAAAGATACTTAGGGTTTTTTGCCAAAAATCTATTTATAATGAAGAATTTGGACCGGGTCAGCCCAGGACAAACTGGGTACTGACCCGGTTCAGTTGGGTCTTGTGCCTGATTTGCAAGATGGTCACGCCCCTGTCCAAGTCGCACGCCCAAGTGGGTCTTATTTGCGAACACATGTGCTAGATGGTTTCTCTTCATGTCCAACACGCACACCCAAGTCCAACAGCTTTCTGGACTTAGCCAAATTTGATTTTGGAAGTCTCTACCCTGTTCAGAGTCTCATTACACGCATCTCTAAAGTTTCAGCTTGCTTCTAGAGTATGAAGCTTCATGGGTGCGAGTTAACCAAGTCGCACACCCAAGTCGCAGCATTTCTCAATATTTCGGACCACTCCGCGTTTGAGGCAGCATAGCTCCTGGAATACTGGTCCAATTGGCTTGATTCAAACTCCAGTGGCAAGGCAGCTCAATTATATAGAATGTTGATGAACAGTGCAAGTACATCCAAGGAATGGAAGGGTTCTCGGACGGCTGATTTTTAACATGCACCAGAACCCGGAAAGGGCTTCAGAACCAGTGTTCACTCCGGAAAAGTTATCTCCAAGCTCAGAGCTCCAAATCGGGTGATCTTAAGCGTTCTGAAAAGAAAACTCGAATCTCTTGAATCGTGATGAAGTATCTGGAAACTGAATCGGAGGGAAAGAGCGTCGTCCTGCGTAATCTTTGAAGCACATTAAGATAGGCATGTCTTTTCATGGCTATAACTCTCCACTCACTCATCCGAATCCTTTAATTCCAACTGTTATGGAACCATTACTCAATTCTCTCTAACTTTTCTGAAGACAGCAGAAGCTGAATCGGATGGCACGGTTCCCCGAACATGCAATCTTTGAAATGTATTTGCACTGGTAATTTTTGGCCGAGAAGCCTAAGCAACCGGTACGTGTTTTAGCCAAGAAATCCTGCCCGCGGGACGGAATTTAGCCAAGAAACATCATCCTGCGGTACAGTGTTTTACCGATGAACTCTAAAATGCATCTTTCACCATTTCTGATCCTTTCTCCACCATTTTAACATCTGGTATCATCTCTCCACTCCAAATAACCTCCAAATGAACCTGTTTAACGCTCCAAACCATGCAAAACTCTCTTGGACCTAATGCAAGATCCTAAGTTCTAAATCAATGCTTAAAAGACCCAAAATGTATGCATATGAGACATGATTTGGACTCAAATATGTACACTAAATGATGCATTTTATGAATATATCAAGCGACTATGGTCTTCTGAAGCTAGGTATGGATGATCTGACACAGCACTCTCGTGGCTCTGGTCGATCCTAGGCTCAGAGAATAGGTCATGAATCTACTCTCATGCAGTATAAACAACTTAGAAGAGATGAGATCCAGAATATGGTTTACAAACTTAGAAATCCTAATCGAACATATATATCTATCGATGACTCTTTAGAAACTTGACTCTCTGGGACAAATCTACATGATGCAAAAAATGATAAAATATATGAAAGAATGCATAAGATGAAACCGAAAAGCTAATTAGATAAACAAGAGATAGAACAATGGATCTAGGGAAGAATCCCCTTCTCCATCATCTAACCCTAAGAAAAACAGAGTTTGGTGGCTCAAAATTCATTACAGGAGCACACACCTCTTTAGGGCTGCTAAGAAATATATTTATAGGTCCTAAGGTCTTCCAGGTCTCATTTAGGGCTTCTCCAAAGAGAAATGACGAAATGGGCTTTGATGTTGGTTCTTGTGGTTCGGCATAGATCTACCGGGGGTGAGAGTCTTCGGAGGCAGGTAAAACACTTGTTTGCCACGGGTGAGAGTCTTCCGGGACTGGTGAATTTGGTCATATTGCTCTTCATGTATCTTTTGATTGCACCGTTGGATCTTGCTGATGTAAAGTGCAATGGAAAGCGGGTTGTCTCCTCTTGAATTTTTCCAAATTTGAGTTGGATCAGACGGTGAGAAAGTCTTCATCTGAGGCTGAACTTCTGACGGCCTAACTCTGAGCTAAAATTTGGATTTCTTCCAATTTGCCATATTTTTCCCTAAGTTTCCTGAAAAGAGCCTTGAAACTAAAAATATAGAGAAATCATAATAATAGTTCCTAAAAATGATTAAAACCTTTGAAAAAGCATTTGAAATCAATGGTGAAAATGGGTACAAATACGGTGTTATCAACTTCCCAGATTTTGTTTGTCCTCAAACAAAACAAGACCCAATCTGGAAAAATATCATCAACTGAAATCATAGGGAACTCAAAAATATCAGTAACCATACTTCTATAGAACACCTAATAGATCATATTGAAAATTTTGAAGATCTGTGTTCAACCATAATGAGAAATACCGATTACCATATGTGTGTCCTATTTCCATTCTCTCTAACTGGTAGAGCTAGTAAATGACTTAAAACTTTGCCACATGCGTCCATAAGGACGTAGAAAGAGTGTAGAGAGGCTTTCCTAAGTCACTTTTACACCAGAGATCGTTCAAATCTCTTAAGGGACAAGTTCCAAAAATTTCAGCAGAAGGACACAGAGGACCTCTATGACGCCTGGGAAAGATTCAGAGACTACCAAAGAGATTTTCCGCACCATAGTTTCTCTGATGAGTGCTTGATGACCATCTTCTACCATAGAGTTAATGAAGAACTAAAGTTCTCTTTCGATACCATCTAGCAACGGAGACTTTTCCACTAGATCTGTAGATGAGGCTCCCGCCTATATCACTAATTTAGCTGGAAGTATCAGAAACAGAAGACTTCTAACCCAATCTAGATGTCCTAAGATCAAGGAAGAGGAATCATCTGTTGATAAAAGAATGCCTAAATCAGATTAGGGAAGACATCCAAAAGATCCTTAGTAAGATTGGTTCGATTAATAATCCTGATGATGGAAGCAAACATAACGAGTCCTACATTGAGAAGATGAACAACTTTGAGGTGGAGATGAACTTCAAAACCCAGGATATGATGCAAACTGCTGATGTTTACCAGATTGAAGAGACTGAGCAGAACCAACTCCACCAGGGGTCGGAGCCCCTCAACCGCGGTAAAACTAATATCCACCGCAGGTGGGAAGCTTTTGACCACGGCCGGGACTCCTTCAACCGCGACCATCCTGACTTTCAACCTCCTTTCCAACCTTCTTTCGAGCAAACCGAATCTGATCAATCCAATCCTGTATTTCCTCCTTATTATCCTTTTTCCAAGATTGAAGAACTTGAAAAGGAGGTTAATAGACTCAAAAATGAGATGGAGAGTCAATCAAAAAGGCATGAGGATGCTACTAACATGCTCTCTACCCTTTTTCTTCTCTAGATTAGTGATGAATCAAAGGAGAGGGATTCCTCCGTTAATGACATTGATGAACCTTTTTCTGAAAAAATGGATGAATTGGAGACCTCTGATCATTTAAAAGCAATTACCTTCAGGAGTGGTTTAGCTTACAAGGAACCAGAGTATCCAAAAGATTTCGAGGAAGGAAAAAAAGGAGAGGTTTCGGCTAATAAAGAAGGAGATGCATTAGTTAGGAAAGAGGGAGAAAAGGAAAAGGAAAACACTCCTCAAGAAATTGATGAAGAGGAACCTATACCACCTCCTCTCACTCGCATCTACAAGCTCAAACCACCATACCCACGAGCTCTGAAAGGACCAAAAAAGGAGAAAGAAAGGGCTACGCTAAAAGAGATAATCAAGCAGTTAAATGTGAGATTACCTTTCATTGAAGCTGATAACTTAGAATTTTCAAGGCTCTAAATGAGGAGTTATCAATCCCTTTTGTCACTTTGCAGTACGAAGGGTATCAATCCATTATGTGTAGACACTAAGATGCAGTATCAGTTCTTAATTTAAGCCAAATGAGTGAAGTTTTGATGTTACTTCCACTAAACAAGCTTAAAACAAGAATTAAAGCTAATGATCAACTTAAACAAGCAAATGACAAGTGGTATGAATATGAGATGATGGAAGCATGAGATTCTAGACATGATAGTTGGCTAGGGTGCTTTGATGCTAAATTAGGAATGTTAATGACAATGATGAGACATGATTCAAGTGATTTAGAACTCTAATCTAGATTAATCCTCTCATGAAGGCATTAACCTCTACACTAATCCATTTTCAAACCAAATCATCATATGTTAAATATGAATCAATGAGCATTAAGAAACAGTTCTAAAAGATCATTAAAGCAAACAACAAATCATCATCATGCAGCAAATGCTTAAACCTCTAATACAGCTCTTTCAGAAATTTCATCAAACACTTGTGGTGCATGAAATTCTCAGAATCTAGATCACAAGTGATGTGCAAGGATCTAGCCTAGAGAACAGCTGTTTAGAGAAATGAATCAATGAATCTAGCCCTAAGCACTCCTAATCTAACACCTTAGCACCTAACCTACACATCTTGAGCCTCATTAAGCTAAACTACTCACTAATCATACTAATCTATCTTAAACCTTTGCAAGTTGAGAAGATTGGCATGATTAATGATGAGAAATGGAGATGGAGAAGATGGATGATGATGGGTTTGCAGCTTTAAACACAGAAATCTCTCAATCGCTCTGATTAAAACTCACAAAGGGGTGAAAGATGAAGATGGAGATGATAGATAATGATGGATTTCAGCTTTAAACCCTAATTACTCTCTTGATTCAACCCAGAAAATGAAGATCTCTCTTACAAAGTTTTGGTTTTTCACAAAAGAGGCAAAGAAAACAAAGAGAATAAAGCTTGAGTCTGCTGGATAATGCTAAAACATATATATATAGTTAGGGTTTCTTGGTGGGCCAACCGAGAACAAACTAGGTTTTGGTCCCAAAAAGGCCCATAAAAACGTCCTGGATCAAGGTTGTATCGACTGACTTTCAGTCGTTGCTTTTGGTCGGTGCCGCGGTAAGAATCTCTTAGACAGAATCTAGACCAGAACTTCACTCGGTGTTTTACTTGGTGCCGTGTAAAGAATAGCTTCAGGGGACAGACACCGACTGACTTTTACTCGATGTGGCTCCTCTGCATTCATGCGGCAAATTTGAACTCCAAGGATCAGCAAAATTCAGGTTTTGTTTGCATTCATACCGATTGACTTTCACTCGGTGCCACTGGTCGGTATGAATACGAATCGCCTGCACAAAATGGTTCATAACTACTCGCTCGCTGGTTCGAACCTCGCTCTTCCAACTCCATGAGCCAGATGACGTCTTTAGCTACAAGTTTGCTAAAGGGCTCGAGCTCAGGTGACGTCGGCGAAGGCTCCGTTCCACCAGTTCTTTGACGCGCTTTGCTTTGGTCCTTTATCGGCTCCGAGACATGCACTGCTTCCGATCGCCGTAACTTCAGATCACAATTCCAAATAGGACGATCTCAAGTGTTCTGGAAACTAGACTCGACCCTCTTTAATCTTGATGAAGACTCCGGAAGCTGAATCACAGTGAAAGTCCTCCGTCTCACGCGATCAAAGTAGAGGTATTGTTGGCTCCAAAGAATTTGTCCGGGTTGTTGCACACAGGTGAGAGTCTCTCCATGATCCCAGCTCCAAGTTGATCCCAAAAGTCTCCAAATGACCTGTAAACACTCCAAAAATGCAGGACTCTCTAGGAGCTAATGCAAATTCCTAAACAAAGCTAGAACCAAAGACAAACTCTAATAAAACTAGCTAAATGTGTGTATGAGACTCAATATTTGGACAAAAAATGCAATCCTAAACATGCAAATTATGAATATATCAACTCCCCCACACTTGTCCTTTGCTTGCCCTCAAGCAAAAAGAACAAATGAGAGAAAGAGGTTGAATGCATTGGGAGCTCATATTTCCTTTGAGAGAAGTGACCACTAAGTGAATTCAAGTTCATGCTCAATATGCAATGCAATACCATACTCAGATATAACAACACACAAAGAAATCTCCACAAGTTCTCTTATTCCTGAGCTCTTTGACATTCATTAAGCTTTTAACCAAGTGGATCAAATGATGCAATATTCAAATAAGCAAAGTTTGGCTAGGGTGAGGTTAAGAGACTAAAATGATCTCATCAGCGCCTGAGTGGGTTCAATGCAGCAAAGGGGATCTCTCTATGAATGACCAAACTTTGGCAGAATGCTAAAGGTAAAAGGCAACCTATGCATACAAGAGAAAGGACTCATCCCACCCCACACTCTACTCAAAGTTTCCTCACTTGCTTAATTTTCACTCCTTATTCTCTCACTAGGGGATATACTTTTTATTTTCACACTCAAGTCTTGGAGTTCAAACTTTACTCAGCTCTTTTTCACTTTCTTTTGTAACCTCTAGCCTCTTTTTCTTTCTTTTTAAAACATTTGAGCTCTTTGGCTTCTTTTTTTTTTTCCTTTCACTTAGAGGCTAGACTCTTTCCTTTCAAAACACTAGAGCTCACTTCCTTTGACTCAAAACTCCAAGACTGATTTCTTTTCTTTTTCTATCCCCTAGTTCTCACCATTCTCCTTTTATTTCCACTCATCTCTCCTTTTTTCACTCACCAACAAGTATTCCCCCACACTTAATTCTTGCCAAATCTCTCAGTTCCTTGATGATGGAACTTAACACACAATGAGACTTGCCCTTGTCGCCCTAAACCTAACACTTTCTGCTAAGTTTGGTCCAAGGTGGCCTCTCAATCACGCACAAACAATTGGCTTGAAAAAAAGGATGGGTTCAGGGTGAGGAGAACTGATCTATTATGCAGATTCAGCTATTTGAGCTAAGGAAGAGGATGGTAAAAACAGGATTCTAGCTCAAATATGTATGTTGATATCCACAAGCTTATTCAAACAATGTACCAAATGATAATTTCAAGTCAAGTTCAGGGTTTTCACTTATTAGTTGAGTTCAATTCAAACTTGCTTCTCAGATTTAGATCATTTCAAGCCTTGCAAGCATATAAGTCATTTCACAAGCATATTTAATCCAAATTCTCAAAGTGATTTACTCTCAAGGAAAACCTATCATTGCTCCATTGCATAATGCAATCTATATGAAAATGCAAACTAGACTCAACCTAAAATGTGAATGCAACTACATGAGCATTTTTTTGTGAAAATATTTCAGATTTTTCAATTTGTTTTTTTTTTTTTTGGTTTTTATATGCACTTAGATGAATGCAAAATGAGACTGAAAGGGAAAAAGAAAATAATAGCAGAATAAACATGATTAGTAAACATAAAACCCCTCCCCCACACTTAGATAACACAGTCCCTTGTGTTATAAAAGCATGAAGGAGAAGTGCAAAGCAAAATCATAAAATGCAAGGTGAAAATAAACTAAGCTAGATGCATGTTTACAAGGGTGGAGTGTTACCTTCTCAAGGACTTAGAGATGGGGCTGGAGACCCCATTGAGACTGATGGTTTGGAGGATCGGTCTGATGGTGATTGCATTGCCTCCCTCTTGGCCCTTAGCTCCTCATCATTCGGATCTTGCTCACACGGACCGGCACAAGTCCTCAACAGCTCTTCATGGCATGAACTCTCAGCGGCTTCACCTCTTTGGTACCTCTCAAGCTTGGCGTTCAGCTTCTTGATCTTGGAACCCATCTTCTTAACTGTGCACACCAGGCTCCTTACAGTACCAGCCATCTTCTTAAAGTTCCTCTCTTGCCATTTGTTCCACCTCTGGAGATTCTTTGTGCGGCGATGAGCAGCTTCAGTGGCGTTGTTCATCATGGGGCCATCATAAGGATCAAGACAATACCTGCGGCTCCCATAGATTGGTCTTGGCAATTAAGGCTCGGTATAACCACATGGTTTGGCTCCTCAGCAGGTGTGTTCACACGCGGCTTTGTGGCAGCATTGGGCTTTCTGATCAGCTGAACAGGAGGGTGAATCTCTGGGTTGTAGTACTGATCCTTGGTGATATAAAAAGCAATGTTCTTTCTCTCTGCAAGTGAGGTAAGGGCTGGATTGGGCAACAAGACTCTAGCGGTAATCTTATCTTCAAGAGTGAAGTTGTAGGCATAAAAATCTCCAACAGTGCCATGAAGATAGTTGATCTTCTTAAGATGATAAGCATCCGTCAACCTGTAGCCGATCTTATCACCACTTAGCTCAACTCCAATATGCTTCAAGATGGGAGTGATCAGGCCTCCAATGCGCATACTTGGCTCCTTCATTTTGTTGTTATGCGCCCATTTCTTAATGGCCATGAAGTTCTTGACAAGCAGTGCCGCCATTGTAGGCTTGCGAGAATCACCATAAAAAATCTGTCCACTTTTAAATGAAGGCATCAAAGGTTTAAGCCCCTCACCAACCACCATCAGCTCAGCATCATATACTGTGCAATACTATTTCTTTCCCAAGAATGTGTGGGCCAGGATCTTGTGCACCATTCTCAAAACAGGACTCCTAATTGCCGCGGCCTTGCTCACTCCAGCCTCATATGAACCCGCGGCTAAAGCCCACCACAACTGTTGCAAATCATTTCCATAGTAGGCCAGTTTCCTGAGGCAGCTTCTTCCTTCAAGAGGGAACCCAAAAACATCACTGATTTATCTGAAAGTTACCTCATACTGGTCCTTACCGATCTTGAACTCTATTGACCCAAAACCAGTAGCAATGTTGTCCGGTCCCTCTTCATTGTGGTGGTTTACTTGCAAAGAAGCAAGAAACTGACATGTGACATCCTTATAAGAAGGATGTGGCATCTGCATCAAGTTACCAAGACCAATTGTGTGAAGAACAGCCCTGACCTCATCGAGAATCCCAAGTCTCTGCAGCAGATCAAGGTCAGGGTAGAAAGTCTCTTCTTGTTTCACAGCTCTAAGCTTTCTCAAATACTCAGAGTAAGTGGGAGGCTTTGCTTTGGCTTCTTAACCACCTTTTTCTTCTTTGGTGGATCAGCTGCAGGTAAAACGACATTGGCATCTTCCTCACTTAACTCCTCACTTGAGCTCCTCTCAGCTCTCTTTTGCTTCCCATTTGCTCTTGAGCTAGTTGCAATGCCCTTCCCTTTTGTTTTGACATTAGCTGCAACTGATTTCCCTTTGGATTCTGAAGCACAAGCTTTCCCATTTGTTCTCTTTGGCGGCTTTGGTGCAGCAACACTTGAGCCTGCTTTATCTGTTCTTCCCATGGTACCTGATTCATCAAGGAATCTCAAAAAGAGCCATTAGCGCCAATGAGAGGGATTTAGTCTCAAAAAATTTGAAAATGATTTTTGCTTGCAAGAAAATCATCAGGATAAATTCAAGCAACATCATATCAATCCATTCCAAGTCCAAACATCAAAATCCAAACTCCACAGAATTTTCTAAAATCCCAACAACAGCTCAAGAACACAAGTACAGCTGAGAGAGTTTTAGCTAGATTTCTTTCAAAAAGAAAGGGAAAAGAAACACTTTTAACCCATTTTCTCTCTGTGGTCCTGCTTTCTCCTTGCTTGTGGGAGACAGCTGTTGACAGCTGGAGGTTTGACTTTGACCATGGAGAGCTTGGGACCACGTTTTTGAATCTTCCCTCCAGGTAGTATCGACTGAATTTTGGTCGGTGTTTTAGTCGATTTTCATTCGTATTTCTCAAGCAGAATATTGACTAAAAACACCGACTGAAATCTCCTTGGTGCTGGGCACGGCCGGCTCCATTTTACACCATACCGACTACATTTCACTCGGTGTTTTGGTCGATATTCATTCGGCCAAACCTAAACCTCCACACCGAGTGAATGCACCAAATACAATTCAGTCGATACTAATGCAATTCACACCCGATTTTTGAACTGTTCTGCATCAAAATCCCCGCAAGACAACTCCTAAACCATTTTAGACCTGCACACACTCAAGAAAACACATCAAAAAGTCCTAAAAATTCAAAAGAAAGCACGAAAGAAAGTATGTACAAGTGATAAGCTTGGGGGTGTCTCACAAGAGCACTTTGTTTAAAGTCTCTAAGTTTGACTTTGATACCAAGTTTATGCTGATGGTGGATCAAGAATGGGAACTGATGTAGCTTCCTCCTTCCTTTGTGTGACTAGGTAGTGCTTGATCCTCTGACCATTTACCACAAACTCTTGACCATCTTTACTTTCTAACACAACAGCTCCATAAGGCCTAGCTTCAAGAACCTTAAAGGGACCAGACCATCTAGACTTAAGTTTTCCACGAAACAACTTAAGCCTAGATTTGAACAGCAACACCAAGTCACCTTTCTTGAACTCCCTTTTCAAAATCTGTTGATCATGTAGAGCCTTGGTCTTTTCTTTATAGATCTTGGAGCTCTCAAAAGTCTCCAACCTGATCTCTTCAAGTTCATGGAGTTGCATTATTCTTTTCTCATATATAGCAGATTGAAAAGAGATGTCCCAATTGGAGTCTTAAAGGCTGTTCTATAAGCCCACAATGCATCATCCAGCCTTTTGCTCCAATCTTTTCTGCTTGAGCTAACAGTTCTCTCAAGAATGGCCTTAATTTGTCTATTAGACACTTGAACCTGGCCACTAGTTTGAGGATGATAAGGAGTAGCTACCTTATGTTTCACTCCATGCTTCTTCAGCAATCCCTCCGAGGTTTTGTTCACAAAGTGAGAACCTCCATCAGAAATAAGAACCCTGGGTACTCCAAATCTTGGGAAGATTATGTTCTTGAACAACCTGACCACTACCTTGGAATCATTGGTAGGGGAAGCAATAGCCTCAACCCAATTGGACACATGGTCCACAACCATTAATATGTACTGATTCCTACAAGATGAGATGAAAGGCCCCATAAAGTCCACTCCCCAACAATCAAAAACTTCAACCTCTAATATTGGATTTTGAGGCATCTCACTCCTCTTTGAAATGTTCCCATGCCTCTGACAGGCATCACATGCTGAAACAACCCTCTAAGCGTCCTTGAACATAGTAGGCCACCAAAACCCACTCTGAAGAACCTTGGGCACAGTCTTGAATGCTCCCATGTGACCCCCAAAAGCTGATCCATGGCACTCTTGCAACACAGGTTGCATCTCCTCTTCAGCAAGACACCTTCTATACAGCTGATCTTTGTTCAGGACATACAGGTAAGGTTCATCCCAATGGTATCTCTGGACATCTTTGAAGAACTTCTTTCTGTGGTAAGCATCAAGTTCTGGTGGTTCCACTCCACAAGCAATAAAGATCACAATATCAGCAAATCAGGGCATTAATTCTCTTCTCTTGGATGCTATCCACTTCTTCAAACTCCAAATAAGAGTTGAGCACCATCAATGATTCCTCAGGGAGAGAGTCATTAAGAGGGACTTCAAAGTCCACTCTTAACCTAGAGAGATGGTCTGCGGCTCCATTCTCTATACCCTTCTTGTCTTGTACCTCCATATCAAACTCTTGAAGTAAGAGGACCCATCTCAAAAGTCTAGGTTTGGCATCTTTTTTGGTCATTAGATACCTGAGGGCTGCATGATCAGTGTACACAATGACTTTTGATCCCACAAGGTAGCTCCTGAATCTATCAAATGCAAATACTATTGCCAACATTTCCTTCTCTATGGTAGCATACTTCTCGTGGGAAGAATCAAGGGTTCTGCTGGCATAGTAGATGACATGAAGCTTCCTGTCCTTCCTCTGACCAAGCACAGCTCCAACTGCATAGTCTGAAGCATCAGTCATAACCTCAAAAGGAAGGGACCAGTCTGGAGCCTAGACAATGGGTGCACTGACTAATGCATCCTTGATCTTCTTGAAGGCTTCTTCACACTCAGCATCAAAGACAAAGTCAACCTCTTTACACAACAGCCTTGTCAAAGGTCTGGCTATTCTTGAGAAATCTTTGATCAATCTTCTGTAGAAACCAGCATGCCCCAAGAAACTCCTTATGCCTTTCACTGAACTTGGAGGCTCCAAATTTATCATGACTTCCACCTTAGCCCTGTCAACCTCTATGCCCCTCTCAGAAATCTTGTGCCCGAGTACAATCCCTTCCTGCACCATGAAATGGCACTTCTCCCAATTCAACACCAGGTTATGCTGCTCACATCTCTCTAGGACCTGCGACAGGTTAGAAAGACAATCGGAGAAGGAGGAGCCATAGACATAAAAATCGTCCATGAACACCTCCACCTTCTCTTCAATGATGTTAGAGAATATATGCATCATGCAACGCTGGAATGTGGCAGGGGCGTTACAAAGACCAAAAGGCATGCGCCTGTATGCAAATGTCCAATAAGGACAAGTAAATGTGGTCTTCTCTTGGTCTCTTGAATCTATGGGGATTTGAAAGAATCCAGAGTAACCATCTAGAAAACAAAAGAAGGGATGGTTTGCAAGCCTCTCTAGCATTTGGTCAATAAATGGCAAATGTTCTTCTGAAGCTAGGTATGCATGATCTGATACAGCACTCTTGTGGATCTGATCGATCTTAGGCTCAGAGAATAGGTCATGAATCTACTCTCATGCAGTATGAACAACTTAAAAGAGATGAGATCCAGATTATGGTTTAGAAAATTAGAAATTTTAATCGAACATATATGCCTATCGATAACTCTTTAGAAACTAGACTCTCTAGGAAAATTCTACATGATGCAAGGAATGAGAAAAGATACAAAAGAATGCATAAGATGAAACAGTAAAGCAAATTAGATAAACAGGAGATAGAACAATGGATCCAGGGAAGAATCCCCTTCTCCATCGCCTAACCCTAAGAAAAAGAGATATTGGTGGCTCAAAAACTCATTACAGGAGCACACACCCGTTTAGGACTGTCTAAGAAATATATTTATAGGTCCTAAGGTCTTCCAAGTCTCATTTAGGGCTTCTCCAAAGAGAAATGACGAAATGGGCTTTCATGTTGGGTCTTGTGGTTCGGCATAGGTCCACCGGGGGTGAAAGTCTTCTGAGGCAGGTACAACACTTGTTTGCCGCGGGTGAGAGTCTTCCGGGACTGGTGAATTTTGTTAACTTGCTCTTCATGTATCTTTTTATTGCACCGTTGGATCTTTCTGATGTAAAGTGCTATGGAAATCTGGCTGTCTCCTCTTGAATGTAAAAAATTTGAGCTGGATCGGACGGTGAGAAAGTCTTCATTTGAGGCTGAACTTCTGACAGTATGACTCTGAGCTAAAAATGTCGATTTGTTCCATTTTTCCATCTTTTTTCTTAAGTTTACTGAAAAGAGCCTTGAAACTACAAGTATAGAGAAATCATAATAAAAGTTCTTAAAACTGATTAAAACCTTTGAAAACGCATTTGAAATCAATGGTGAAAATGGGTACAAATACGGTGTTATCACCATGGCGCCAAAAATAGAGATGGGGCTAGGGTGTTAGGAATGCAGAGTGATAGATAGAATCGTGAAAGAGGAAGGGTTTAAGGTATGATGCAATAATAAATATTTTGAGTAAAAGCCAAAAACCATTTTGCTAATGTGTCAAGGAGTAGAATATTTTTTAAAAAAAAGAAAAAAAATGAAAAGAACACAAGCATAGAATCTAACTAATTCCTATGATATCCTAAAAGCACTCAATAATTGGAAAAAATAAAAAAAAGTTCCAATCCTATGAAAACTGTTTTTTTGAAAAATACAAAAAGAAAACAATTAGAGAAAGGACCTTCTTCTGCTTCACTATTCAACGAAATGACGACCGGCTCTTTGCTAAACTTCACTTGAGGAAGAGGAGTGAACTTCTTGCACGCAGGCTCTCGAGTCTTGAACAGAAGTCTAAGGTAAAAGGAAGGAAAGAGAAGGAAAAGAAAGCTATTGGATAATATTGCTGAGCAGATTCGATGCACACATATGCCACCATGAAATTCTCTGAGTCCGGTTGAAAAGTGTGAATTCCCAAAGGTACTCAAGCACATCCGTTCTCTTTAGATAACACAGCTAGGTTCCTCGTCACTCCGAGATCAAACTCGCCTGAGTTTTTATAGTCTGACAATTTATATGGACTCTTGCGGTGCCTCTCTTTTAATACCTCAACTATGTAGACCAGGTCTGAACCTAATCATACACGTTGATAGCTGCTATAGAACCAAAGATTGCCTAGATGCAACTTTATTGCAACTCCAAAGGCAGACTTAAACTATCACATGGTTAAAGGCATAACCCTCTCCCATGCGGTTTCTCACATGAAAGAAAGGAAACTATAGGACCAGGCGTCTATATGTGGTTGTTGTTATTCTAGGTTTTGAAATCATTATATAATAAAAATTAATTTTAAAAGTATGATATGATTCTTTTGCAAACATGTTTTTTTAAACACGAGGGTTCGACCTCCTTGGACAGAGCTAGGAGATCTGCCTGGGCTCTGATACCAATTATAACATCTCTATCCTAGCTCTCTAAAGAGGCGAGAAATCAGGCATGTTAGGTCGGTAGTGAGACCTCATTCGGTAAGACCCCACGTTTGGTCCTTGGTAAGCCTTAAGTCTGTCAGGATCGAAAACGCCCAGGTAACAATAAAAAATATTAGACTTAGCTAGTCCACCTAATTCTGGAGGAAACCAGGGAAGAATAGGGGTGAGTAATGGGGATTATTCAGCGCAGATGGACCTTAAAGAGGCCCACAACACCATCAAACTAATATGAATTATATTTAAAAAGTCTAATCCTAAAACAAGCTCACACGGCAATATTTATATAATAAAACACTTCAAGTTGTTTCTACAATCAATCACACAGCAAAACATGGGTATCTCTTCATGCAACTACCAAACAGCGGGCCTAGGTCAAAACCAGTTCTAGTGTGTAGTCCCTCGGACCCCCATGCCTCCCCGTAAAGGCAAAACAAGAACAGTCCCGAAATATGAATCAATGAGCATTAAGAAACAGTTCTAAATGATCATTCAAGCAAATAACAAATCATCATCATGCAGCAAATGCTTAAACCTCTAATACAGCTCTTTCAGGAATTTCATCAAACACTTGTGGTGCATGAAATTCCCAGAATCTAGATCACAAGTGATGTGCAAGGATCTAGCCTAGAGAACAGCTGTTTAGAGAAATGAATCATTGAATCTAGCCCTGAGCACTCCTAATCTAAAACCTTAGCACCCTAACCTACACATCTAGAGCCTCATTAAGATAAACTACTCACTAATCATACTAATCTATCTTAAACCTTTGCAAGTTGAGAAGATTGGCATGATTAATGATGAGAAATGGAGATGGAGAAGATGGATGATGATGGGTTTGCAGCTTTAAACACAGAAATCTCTCAATCTCTCTGATTAAAACTCACAAAGGGGTGGAATATGAAGATGGAGATGATAGATAATGATGGATTTCAGCTTTAAACCCTAATTACTCTCTTGATTCAACCCAGAAAATGAAGATCTCTCTTACAAAGTTTTGGTTTTTCACAAAAGAGGCAAAGAAAACAAAGAGAATAAAGCTTGAGTCTGCTGGATAATGCTAAAACATATATATAGTTAGGGTTTTTTGGTGAGCCAACCTAGAACAAACTAGGTTTTGGTCCTAAAAAAAGGCCCATAAAAACGTGTTGTATCGACTGACTTTCAGTCGGTGCTTTTGGTCGGTGCCGCATTAAGAATCTCTTAGACAAAATCACTCGGTGTTTTGCTCGGTGCAGCGTAAAGAATAGCTTCAGGGGACAGACACCGACTGGCTTTTACTCGGTGTGGCTCCTCTGCATTCATGCGGCAAATTCGAACTTCAAGGATCAGCAAAAGTCAGGTTTTGTTTGCATTCATACCGACTGACTTTCACTCGGTGCCACTGGTTGATATGAATACAAGTCGCCTGCACAAAATGGTTCATAACTCCTTGCTCGCTGGTTCGAACCTCGATCTTCCAACTCCATGAGCCAGATGACGTCTTTAGCTACAAGTTTGGTCAAAGGCTCGAGCTCAGGTGACGTCGGCAAAGGCTCCGTTCCACCAGTTCTTTGACGCGCGTTGCTTTGGTCCTTTATCGGCTCCGAGACATGCACTGCTTCCGATCACCGTAACTTTCAGCTCACAACTCCAAATAGGACGATATCAAGTGTTATGAAAACTACACTCGACGCTCTTGATTCTTGATGCAGACTTCGGAAGCTGAATCACAGTGAAAGTCCTCCGTCTCACGCGATCAAAGTAGAGGTATCGTTGGCTCCAAAGAATTTGTCCGGGTTGTTGCACACAGGTGAGAGTCTCTCCATGATCCCAGCTCCAATTTGATCCCAAAAGTCTCCAAGTGACCTGTAAACACTCCAAAAATGCAGGACTCTCTAGGACCTAATGCAAATTCCTAAACAAAGCTAAAACCAAAGACAAACTCTAATAAAACTAGCTAAATACGTGCATGAGACTCAATATTTGAACAAAAAATGCAATCCTAAACATGCAAATTATGAATATATAAACTCCCCCGCACTTGTCCTTTGCTTGCCCTCAAACAAAAAGAACAAATGAGAGAAAGAGGTTGAATGCATTGGGAGCTCATATTTCCTTTGAGAGAAGTGACCACTAAGTGAATTCAAGTTCATGCTCAATATGCAATGCAAGACCATACTCAGATATAACAACACACAAAGAAATCTCCACAAGGTCTCTTATTCCTCAACTCTTTGACATTCATTAAGCTTTTAACCAAGTGGATCAAATGATGCAATGTTCAAATAAGCAAAGTTTGGCTAGGGTGAGGTTATGAGACTAAAATGATCTCATCAGCGCCTGAGTGGGTTCAATGCAGCAAAGGGGATATCTCTATGAATGACCAAACTTTGGCAGAATGCTAAAGGTAAAAGGCAACCTATGCATACAAGGGCAAGGACTCATCCCACCCCACACTCTACTCAAAGTTTCCTCACTTGCTTACTTTTCACACTCCTTATTCTTTCACTAGGGGATTTACTTTTCATTTTCACACTCAAGTCTTGGAGTTCAAACTTTACTCAGCTCTTTTTCACTTTCTTTTGTAACCTCTAGCCTCTTTTTCTTTCTTTTTAAAACATTTAAGCTCTTTGGCTTCTTTTTTTTTCCTTTCACTTAGAGGCTAGACTCTTTCCTTTCAAAATACTAGAGCTCACTTCCTTTGACTCAAAACTCCAAGACTGATTTTTTTTCTTTTTCTATCCCCTAGTTCTCACCATTCTCCTTTTATTTCCACTCATCTCTCCTTTTTTCACTCACCAACAAGTATTCCCCCACACTTAATTCTTGCCAAATCTCTCAGTTCCTTGATGATGGAACTTAACACACAATGAGACTTGCCCTTGTCGCCCTAAACCTAACATTTTCTGCTAAGTTTGGTCCAAGGTGGCCTCTCAATCACACACAAACAATTGGCTTGAAAAAAAAGGATGGGTTCAGGGTGAGGAGAACTGATCTATTATGCAGATTCAGCTATTTGAGCTAAGAAAGAGGATGGTAAAAACTGGATTCTAGCTCAAATATGTATGTTGATATCCACAAGCTTATTCAAACAATGTACCAAATGATAATTTCAAGTCAAGTTCAGGGTTTTCACTTATTACAGTTGAGTTCAATTCAAACTTGCTTCTCAGATTTAGATCATTTCAAGCCTTGCAAGCATATAAGTCATTTCACAAGCATATTTAATCCAAATTCTCAAAGTGATTTACTCTCAAGGAAAACCTATCATTGCTCCATTGCATAATGCAATCTATTTGAAAATGCAAACTAGACTCAACCTAAAATGTGAATGCAACTACATGAGCATTTTTTTGTGAAAATTTTTCAGATTTTTCAAAATTTTTTTTTTGGTTGTTATATGCACTTAGATGAATGCAAAATGAGACTCAAATGGACAAAGAAAATAAGAGCAGAATAAACATTTAGTAAACATAAAACCCCTCCCCCCCACTTAGATAACACAGTCCCTTGTGTTATAAAAGCATGAAGGAGAAGTGCAAAGCAAAATCACAAAATGCAAAGTGAAAATAAACTAAGCTAGATGCATATTTACAAGGGTGGAGTGTTACCTTCTCAAGGACTTAGAGATGGGGCTGGAGACCCTATTGAGACTGATGGATTGGAGGATCGGTCTGATGGTGATTGCATTGCCTCCCTCTTGGCCCTTAGCTCCTCATCATTCGGATCTTGCTCACACGGATCGGCACAAGTCCTCAACAGCTCTTCATGGCATGAACTCTCAGCGGCTTCACCTATTTGGTACCTCTCAAGCTTGGCGTTCAGCTTCTTGATCTTGGAACCCATCTTCTTAACTGTGCACACCAGGCTCCTTACAGTACCAGCCATCTTCTTAAAGTTCCTCTCTTGCCATTTGTTCCACCTCTGGAGATTCTTTGTGCGGCGATGAGCAGCTTCAGTGGCGTTGTTCATCATGGGGCCATCATAAGGATCAAGACAATACCTGCGGCTCCCATAGATTGGTCTTGGCAATTCAGGCTCGGTATAACCACATGGTTTGGCTCCTCAGCAGGTGTGTTCACACGCGGCTTTTTGGCAGCATTGGGCTTTCTGATCAGCTGAACAGGAGGGTGAATCTCTGGGTTGTAGTACTGATCCTTGGTGATATAAAAAGCAATGTTCTTTCTCTCTGCAAGTGAGGTAAGGACTGGATTGGGCAACAAGACTCTAGCAGTAATCTTATCTTCAAGAGTGAAGTTGTAGGCATAAAAATCTCCAACAGTGCCATGAAGATAGTTGATCTTCTTAAGATGATAAGCATCCATCAACCTGTAGCCGATCTTATCACCACTTAGCTCAACTCCAATATGCTTCAAGATGGGAGTGATCAGGCCTCCAATGCGCATACTTGGCTCCTTCATTCTGTTGTTATGCGCCCATTTCTTAATGGCCATGAAGTTCTTGACAAGCAGAGCCGCCATTGTAGGCTTGCGAGAACCACCACAAAAAATCTGTCCACTTTTAAATGAAGGCATCAAAGGTTTAAGCCCCTCACCAGTCATCATCAGCTCAGCATCATATACTGTGCAATACTCTTTCTTTCCCAAGAATGTGTGGGCCAGGATCTTGTGCACCATTCTCAAAACAGGACTCCTAATTGCCGCGGCCTTGCTCACTCCAGCCTCATATGAACCCGCGGCTAAAGCCCACCACAACTGTTGCAAATCATTTCCATAGTAGGCCAGTTTCCTGAGGCATCTTCTTCCTTCAACAGGGAACCCAAAAACATCACTGATTTCTCTGAAAGTTACCTTATACTGGTCCTTACCGATCTTGAACTCTATTGACCCAAAACCAGCAGCAATGTTGTCCGGTCCCTCTTCATTGTGGTGGTTTACTTGCAAAGAAGCAAGAAACTGACAAGTGACATCCTTATAAGAAGGATGTGGCATCTCCATCAAGTTACCTAGACCAATTGTGTGAAGAACAGCCCTGACCTCATCGAGAATCCCAAGTCTCTGCAGCAGATCAAGGTCAGGGTAGAAAGTCTCTTCTTGTTTCACAGCTCTAAGCTTTCTCAAGTACTCAGAGTAAGTCAGAGGCTTTGCTTTTGGCTTCTTAACCACCTTTTTCTTCTTTGGTGGTTCAGCTGCAGGTAAAACGACATTGGCATCTTCCTCACTTAACTCCTCACTTGAGCTCCTCTCAGCTCTCTTTTACTTCCCATTTGCTCTTGAGCTAGTTGCAATGCCCTTCCCCTTTGTTTTGACATTAGCTGCAACTGATTTCCCTTTGGGTTCTGAAGCACAAGCTTTCCCATTTGTTCTCTTTGGCAGCTTTGGTGCAGCAACACTTGAGCCTGCTTCATCTGTTCTTCCCATGGTACCTGATTCATCAAGGAATCTCAAAAAGAGCCATTAGCGCCAATGAGAGGGATTTAGTCTCAAAAAATTTGAAAATGATTTTTGCTTGCAAGAAAATCATCAGGATAAATTCAAGCAACATCATATAAATCCATTCCAAGTCCAAACATCAAAATCCAAACTCTACAGAATTTTCTAAAATCCCAACAACAGCTCAAGAACACAAGTACAGCTGAGAGAGTTTTAGCTAGATTTCAGAGTTTAACAAGCTCAAGCGGGTTCTTTCCCTACCATTCACAACCTAAACTCCAAGATTCCAAGCTCATCTTAGCTACTCCAGGTTCAGACCCACAAGAAATCGGTTCAAGAAGTTGCAAAGAATCTAACAAGTTTAAACCAAGAAGAATGAGATGCCTGAGCTTGGAATGTACCTTGGAGTTGAATGATGCAGTGCAAGAATGGATTCAAGCTCAGTTTAATGGAGGCTAAAAATCGATTTCAAGCAGATGAGAGAGCTTTTACAGAGCAACAATGGAGAAGTCGATTTCTTTGAAAAAGAAAGGGTAAAGAAACACTTTAACCCATTTTCTCTCTGTGGTCCTGCTTTCTCCTTGCTTGTGGGAGACAACTGTTGACAGCTGGAGGTTTGACTTTGACCATGGAGAGCTTGGGACCACGTTTTTGAATCTTCCCTCCAGGTAGTATCGACTGAATTTTGGTCGGTGTTTTAGTCGATATTCATTCGTATTTCTCAAGCAGAATATCGACTAAAAACACCGACTGAAATCTCCTTGGTGCTGGGCACGGCCGGCTCCATTTTACACCATACCGACTACATTTCACTCGGTGTTTTGGTCGATATTCATTCGGCCAAACCTAAACCTCCACACCGAGTGAATGCACCAAATACAATTCAGTCGATACTAATGCAATTCACACCCGATTTTTGAACTGTTCTGCATCAAAATCCCCGCAAGACAACTCCTAAACCATTTTAGACCTGCACACACTCAAGAAAACACATCAAAAAGTCCTAAAAATTCAAAAGAAAGCACGAAAGAAAGTATGTACAAGTGATAAGCTTGGGGGTGTCTCACAAGAGCACTTTGTTTAAAGTCTCTAAGTTTGACTTTGATACCAAGTTTATGCTGATGGTGGATCAAGAATTGGAACTGATGTAGCTTCCTCCTTCCATTGTGTGACTAGGTAGTGCTTGATCCTCTGACCATTTACCACAAACTCTTGACCATCTTTACCTTCTAACACAACAGCTCCATAATGCCTAGCTTCAAGAACCTTAAAGGGACCAGACCATCTAGACTTAAGTTTTCCAAGAAACAACTTAAGCCTAGAGTTGAACAGCAACACCAAGTCACCTTTCTTGAACTCCCTTTTCAAAATTTTTTGATCATGTAGAGCCTTGGTCTTTTCTTTATAGATCTTGGAGCTCTCAAAAGCCTCCAACCTGATCTCTTGAAGTTCATGGAGTTGCATTATTCTTTTCTCTTGAGCTGTTTTGATATCAAAGTTCAGCAACTTCACAGCCCATAATGCTTTTTACTCCAGCTCAACAGGAAGGTGGCAGCTTTTCCCATATATAGCAGATTGAAAAGAGATGTCCCAATTGGAGTCTTAAAGGCTGTTCTATAAGCCCACAATGCATCATCCAGCCTTTTGCTCCAATCTTTTCTGCTTGAGCTAACAGTCCTCTCAAGAATGACCTTAATTTGTCTACTAGACACTTGAACATGGCCACTAGTTTGAGGATGATAAGGAGTAGCTACCTTATGTTTCACTCCATGCTTCTTCAGCAATCCCTCTAAGGTTTTGTTCACAAAGTGAGAATCTCCATCAGAAATAACAACCTTGGGTACTGATGAGTGGAGATTTTGACTCATTCTAACTTGTGTTTACTAATTGTTTTAGGAGTTTTTGGAGTCTTTTCAGGAAGTTTCAGGTGACTTGGAGGCCTTATCAAAGTATTGGAGTGTTTAGGAGGCATTGGAGCAAAAAGAGATGAATTTGAGCAATAAGGAGCTATTTCACACGTTTTTGGAGAAATCATCCCCGGAGCACCTGCTCCCGGTTTGGACCCTTCGTGGAGCACCTGCTCCAGACGGGAGAAAAATAAGGAAAACATCTTTACCTAATCTCAAGCCGCGTGAAAGGAATAAAAGGAGTCCAAGCCGCCTATCTTTACTACTACGCTTTCTTTTTACAATTTCCTGAACCATAGAGTTTTTACTTGTAAGCTTTTGGGAGAAGAAATCTGCTACACTTTGAGAAGAATTCTGAACCCTATTATCTCTTCTGCGATTTTAATTCATGAATTCCTTTCCATCTGTTTCTGTGTTTCTTTTCTCCATGTCTGAGTAGATCTCTTAGCTAGATTAAAGCGTCAAAGGATTTCATGAGTTAAAGGATTAGATGCAAATAGGGCTTGATATCTATTGTCTTCACCATTGTTAGACTTAATGCTTAGGTTGAATTGATCACTCAATCTGCGATTTTAGGTTAATCTATTCATCAAAAGTGTAATAGGTTGCTAGAATAAACATTGGTGAGCGATTTGTCCTTAGCCAACGACAGTTGAAGTTAAGGCAAATCGTGAACAGATCAAACCTGCTAGCTAATGCTTGTCTGCAATTTTCTAAGTTCAAACGACAGTTTAGGATTTAGGTTGTTAGACAAAGTTATCGAGATCACGACAGTGGATCGATAAGCTTTTCTGTTTGAGTTCGAGACTTGCGTTACACTTGTGCCCTGAACAGTCATCTGATTCTTATCTCTGAAATTCCTGCGAATTGCTTTGGTCTAGTGCTTGTTTTAATTTGAATTTAAATCGTTGTTTGCCATTCTGTTTACTTTTTAGTTTTCGAAACAAACCATCTTTCGTCTTAGCTTTAATTCAATCCTCACAAATTCATAGAGTAACACTGGTCCTCTGGATTTCGAATCCTTTATATTACAACTACATCACTGTTCTATTGCAGTACAAACTAGGAGTATATCTAGTGAGAATCAAATTTTGGTGCCGTTGCGACGGGGACCAATTCGTTACCTTTGATTTTTGGTTTGAAATTCAGACTAAGGCTTTACTAATTTTTCTCTCTTGTTCTCTTGTTTGCGTGTGTTTCAGGTGCATGTCAAACATATCCACAAGGAGCAACTGCACCGATCTTGTTTCTTTATCAAACACCGATCGAGCAAGAGTCGAGCGAGAAAACAGACGTCAAAGGCCTATTCAAGCCAACATGGGCGATCAAGGCAACAATGGCAACATGGCTGTCGAGGTTCAACTGCTTCGACAACAATTGGAGCAGCTGCAAAAGGCGCAGCAAGACAGGGAGCAGCCACAGCCTGCTATTGGAGACAAGGACAGTCCGCATGCTTACTATCACAACAGGGCTGCGATTGCTCCTCCAACCATTCAGAGGCAAGACTTTGAGATCAAACCTCAGCTGATCTCATTGGTGAAGCAGCACCTCTTTTATGGGCTTCCTGCTGAGATTCCAATGGACCACATCGAGAATTTTGAGGAGATTTGCAGCACGACTGGATCAAATGGGATACCAGCCGATTTCTTGAAGTGCAAGCTTTTTCCATTCTCACTTGCGGACAAAGCTTTGCGCTGGCTGAAGTCATTACCACCTGGGTCATTGACTACATGGGAAGAGTGCAGATCAGCATTTTTGGACCATTTCTACACTAAGGCCAAAACTGCAGCTCTGAAGAACAAGATCTCGTCGTTTAAACAGCAACCTGGTGAAGCTTTCTGCGAAGCTTGGGAGAGGTACAAGGAGTACCGAAGAGAGTGCCCTCACCATGGGTTCTCTGATGAGCAGATCCTGTCAACCTTTTATGATGGTGTCAACTGGGATTACAGGAATGCTTTGAATGCAGCTAGCAATGGCGATTTCATGACTAAGTCCAAAGAAGCTGCTTATGAGTTGATTGAGAACTTAGCTGCAAGCTCCAGCAACAAATCCCAAAAGTATGACAGGTCTAGCAAATCAGTTCATAGTGTGGAGTTGAGCAAAATCGATGAGCTTACAGAAAAGGTGAATCTGCTGTTGAGAGAGAACCAGAGATCTGTGCATTTTGCTGATGAGGTTGGTGATGCACCTCTTGCTCAAGAGTTTGTAGATGCAGAGAATAATGATCAGATGGAGGTAAATTTCGTGAATGGACAAGGGTATGTGCAGAATCGCAGTTTCAACAACTTCAGAAGCCACCCGAATTTATCCTACAGAAGCAACAATGTTGAGAACCCTCAGGATCAGGTCTATCCGCAGCAAGGAGTGCAGAATCAGTCAGGATTTCAGAAGAACTTCTCCAGCAACTTCCAAGGAAAGCAGTTCATCACCAATCAGAATCGATTTCAAGGTGGAAATCAGCAGAAGTTGCCTTTCACAAGTCTACAGCCTTCTTCGAGTTCCTCAAATAACTCGCAGGATGAGCTGAAAAACTTGATGCAACAGCTGCTGGTTAATCAGCAAAAGTCTTCCATGGAGATTAATGCCAAAGTGGACACCATGTACAATGATTTGAATGGCAAGTATGAGGCTGTGTGGACTCATGTGAAGAAGCTGGATGTTCAGGTAGCTCAGACTGCAGAAGCTGTGAAGAGATCACCTGGAACTCTCCCTGGAAAAGGTGAAAACCCCAGGAATGAGTTTGTGAATGCTATTGAGCTTAAAAGTGGGAAGACTCTACATGCTGCACCAACAAGCTCTGTCTCAAAAAAGACGAAGGAGCACTCTTCCTCCATCGGAGCACCTGCTCCAAAATCTGGAGCACCTGCTCCAGACGTAGATTTGACGAGGGAGCACCCTGAGCCAACGACGGAGCACCTGCTCCAGCCACCTGCTCCAGCAAACATTCCTGCAAGAGTTTACACGCCTAAGGTACCTTACCCAGTTCCACCAAAGAAGTCTCGCAAGGACTTAGAGGATGCAAAGTGCAGGGAGATGCTGAAGGATTTGACTGTAAAACTCCCTCTAGCTGATGCTGTTCAGATGATACCAGCCCTTAAAAGATACATGAAGGGGTTAGTGTCTGGGAAAGCTGTTGAGAAAGAGAGTGTCATGATGGTTTCGAAGGAGTGCAGTGCTGTGCTTCAGAACAAAGTGCTGAAGAAGAGAAGTGATTCAGGAAGGTTTGTTCTCTTAGTCAGGATTGGGAATGTATTGTTTGCAAGGTCTCTCTGCGATCTAGGTTCAAGTGTGAATCTGATGCCTTACTCTGTAGCCAAGCGATTCGGTTACACCAGATTCAAACCGACGAAAATCTTGCTGGTATTCGCTGATAGATCAACCAAATTCCCTGTTGGTATACTTGAGGATCTGCATGTTCAGATAGGTGATACACTCATTCCAGCAGATTTTGTGGTTCTGGAGCTTGATGAAGAACCCAAGGATCCTTTGATATTGGGTCGATCCTTCTTATGCACAGCTGGTGCAATCATAGATGTGAAAGAAGGAGTGATAGATCTCCAGCTGGGAGATATGGTGGTGCGATTTGAGATGAATAAACTCTTCAAGAAACCAATGCTGGACGGACAGACATTTGTCATAGATGATGGTTCAGGCATTGCTGAAGAGGTTGCTGAAGAGGTTTTGGCCATCGATCCTCTCGAAGTTGCACTCACCAAATCTGAAGGAGAACATGGGTATTTGAGTGAAGAAGCTGATGGGTTTGCAAAAATGCTGAATGCAAGCACGAAGATGCAAAGGCAGGTGGCGTACATGAGCTTAGAAGGCAAGGAGAGCTCACCTGCAGAAATAGCCGACGGAGCACCTGCTCTGAATCCTGGAGCACCTGCTCTGAATCCTGGAGCACCTGCTCCCGACGGTTTGATTGATGGACCTTGGAGCGAATTGAGAGCTCCGAAGCTTGAGCTCAAACCCCTTCCTGTGGGGCTCAGGTACGCGTTTCTAGGACCCAATTCGACATTCCCTGTGATAGTGAACTCTGAATTGAACAATGTAGAGATTGCCTTGCTTCTTTGTGAAATTAGAAAGTATAGGAAAGCTATAGGATATTCACTAGATGACATTCCAGGGATATCTCCTGATCTTTGCATGCATAGAATACATCTAGAAGATGAATCAATGACTTCTGTAGAACATCAGAGGCGGTTAAACCCGAATCTACAAGATGTTGTAAAGAAAGAGATAATGAAACTTCTAGAAGCTGGTGTGATCTATGCAATTTCAGATAGTAATTGGGTTAGTCCGGTTCATGTAGTTCCTAAGAAAGGTGGCATCACTGTGATAAAAAATGATAGGAATGAATTGATACCAACTAGAACTGTTACTGGGCATCGAATGTGCATAGATTACAGGAAATTGAATGCTGCAACTCGCAAAGATCATTTTCCTTTACCATTTATCGATCAGATGCTTGAACGCTTGGCTAACCATCCTTATTACTGTTTCTTAGATGGTTACTCAGGTTTCTTTCAGATCCCAATCCACCCGGATGACCAGGAGAAGACGACATTCACATGTCTTTATGGCACTTTTGCATATCGCAGAATGCCATTTGGGTTGTGTAATGCTCCAGCAACATTCCAACGCTGCATGATGTCGATTTTCACTGACCTGATTGAAGACATAATGGAAGTTTTCATGGACGATTTTTCTGTCTATGGAAGCTCCTTTTCTGTCTGTTTGTCTAATCTGTGCAGGGTCTTGCAGCGGTGTGAGGAGAAGCATCTGGTGCTTAACTGGGAGAAATGCCATTTCATGGTAAGAGATGGGATCGTGCTGGGACACAAAATCTCAGAGAAAGGGATCGAGGTGGACAGGGCAAAGATCGAGGTGATGACGAGTCTGCAGCCACCAACATCAGTCAAGGGGGTTCGCAGTTTTCTGGGCCATGCAGGTTTTTACAGACGCTTCATCAAAGATTTCTCGAAGATTGCCAGGCCCCTGACGCAGCTGCTGTGCAAGGATGTGAAATTCGAGTTTGATGATGCATGTTTGGAGGCATTTCACAGGATAAAAGGAGCTTTGGCCAGCGCTCCTATTGTCCAGCCACCAGATTGGGAACTACCTTTTGAGGTCATGACCGATGCTAGCGATTATGCAGTGGGAGCAGTGCTGGGACAGAGGAAAGAAAAGAGGCTCCACGTCATTTATTATGCTAGCCGAACACTCGACGAGGATCAGTGCAGATATGCCACAACTGAAAAGGAGCTTCTTGCAGTGGTTTATGCTTTTGAGAAGTTCAGGTCTTACCTTGTTGGGTCGAAAGTTGTTGTTCACACGGACCATGCAGCTCTGAAATACCTGTTGACGAAGAAGGACGCCAAGCCAAGGCTCCTTCGATGGATCCTTTTGCTGCAAGAGTTTGATTTGGAGATTAAAGATAAAAAAGGGATTGATAATGGTGTTGCAGACCACTTGTCGAGGCTGAAGATAGATGATGACATTCCACTAAATGACAGCCTTCCTGATGAACAAGTTTACGCCATAGAAGTTTCTGGGTTCGACGAGCACCTGCTCCCCACCGGAGCACCTCCTCTGACGAGTTTTTGCAACCAAGTTGACATAGATCGGCATTCTGGTTTCCCATGGTTTGGAGAGATTGCAAATTACCTTGCTGCAGAGCAGGAACCTGCAGGTTTTGTGGGAAACAAAAAGAAGAAGTTTCTAAAGGATGTGAGGCACTACTTTTGGGATGAGCCTTATTTATACAGGCATTGCTCTGATGGAATCTCCAGAAGATGTGTAGCTGACGAGGAGATACCAGGAGTGTTGTTTCATTGCCATGGATCCTCTTATGCAGGTCACTTCGCCACTTTCAAGACTGTGTCGAAAATTCTCCAAGCTGGGTATTGGTGGCCGACGATGTTTCGAGATGCAGCGAGTTTTATCTCCAGGTGTGACACATGTCAGAGACAAGGGAACATCAGCAGGAGGAATGAGATGCCTCAGAATTTCATCTTGGAAGTAGAGATTTTCGATGTGTGGGGTATAGACTTCATGGGACCTTTTCCACCATCTTATGGGAATGAGTATATTCTGGTGGCAGTTGACTATGTATCAAAGTGGGTGGAAGCTCTGGCTAGTCCCACAAATGACGCAAAGGTGGTTTTAAAGATGTTCAAATCTGTCATTTTTCCCAGGTTTGGTGTGCCGCGAGTGGTGATTAGCGATGGAGGCTCTCACTTCATCAACAAAGTCTTTAAAAACTTGTTGAAGAAGAATGGTGTAAGGCATAAGGTGGCGACCCCATACCATCCTCAGACGAGTGGGCAAGTTGAGGTTTCCAACAGGGAGATCAAGAACATTCTGCAGAAGACTGTGAGCACCACAAGGAAGGATTGGGCAGTGAAGCTTGATGATGCTCTTTGGGCATACAGAACAGCTTACAAAACACCTTTGGGGACTACACCATTCCACTTGGTGTATGGAAAAGCATGTCATCTTCCAGTGGAACTTGAGTACAAAGCTGCTTGGGCAGTGAAGCTGCTGAATTTCGATGCAAAGAGTGCTCAGGAGAGGAGAGTAATGCAGTTGCATGAGCTGGAGGAAATTAGGCACCTGGCCTATGAAAACTCGAAGATTTACAAAGAGAGGACAAAAGCTTTCCATGACAGGAGAATCCTCAACAGAAGCTTTGCACCAAACGATCAGGTATTGCTCTTTAACTCTAGATTTAAATTGTTTCCAGGGAAGCTGAGATCAAGATGGTCTGGACCATTCACCATCAAGGAAGTTCGACCATATGGAGCTGTAGTGTTGCTGGACACTAAAGGAGGCGAGTTTGTTGTCAATGGACAGAGGTTGAAACCATACCTTACTGGTCCAAATATCGCAGAAGGTGAATCAGTCACCTTAAGCGATCCTCTTCAAGCCTAAATGGCTTTCCAAGTCAAGCTAATGACTTAAAACAAGCGCTTGGTGGGAGGCAACCCACCGGTCAGAGTCTCTAACTTTGTGTCTTTCAATTCTTAGCTACTAACTTTGTTTTTTTTTTAGGTTCTTTCTTTTCAAAAAAAAAAAAAAAAAAAAAAAAAAAACAAGATAAAGCAGGTAGAGAGGTTTTCAGCGATGGAGGTGAAAAGAAGAAGAAGGAGGGAGCAACCCACCGGAGCACCTGCTCCATCTGCTAGGTTGGTTGCTCACCACGTAGAATTTGACGAAAGAGCACCACAGCCCCCACCGGAGCACCTGCTCCAAGGGGTGCTCACCACGGACAATGCGACGAACGAGCACCCTACTCTAGTTTGGAGCACCTGCTCTGCCAGGGTGTTTGGCGCTTCCAGGTAAGTTTTTGGGAAAATTGGAGTTTTAATGGGAACGCAGGGGCTAGTGTGCAAATTTTACCAAAAGATTTATTTTACACAGAATTTTACCCTACCTGAGTTTTCCTTGGTTTGTTAACTTGAGTTTTGCGACCCATAAACACCTCCTCCTTCCTCCTTTCTTTTTCACCATACTTGATACTTGAGCTCAAATCCCAGATTTTTCAAAACTTCACCGATTTCAACGTTTTTGAGTCTAAGTTCATCGGTTTTTCGTCCTCTCTCCGTTTCTGCAACCAATTTTGACACCCTGCAAAGGTATGACTCGCAATTCCCTTTTTAATATTTCGGCGAAATTTTTAAAAAGGTGCTTACTTCTATCTGTGTGTTGATTTTGACTTATGCGCATGTTGTTGAGGTTCTAGAGCAGCATCAGTTTACATCTATGTGATTATCCGTTCTACATACACACATGCAAAACTCTGCTCGAAAAATTAGGTTGGAGATTTTCTATGGGCTTAATTGTTTTCTTCTTCAATGTTGTTCCAGGAATGCCTCCCAGAACAATGTTCAAGAAGAAGGGAAAGAAGAAGAACGGTGAGGGAAGTAAACCTACCCCATCGACGTATCCATGGCCTCGCGAAGAAAACACACTGATCGAATTGCCTGATGAGTTGATACCCAAACAATCGGACGAGCAGTGGGACCAAACGGACTCGTTCTATTACAACAAGCTGCTCAACATCAAACTGCAACCAACCTTAGTGATGTGCACAGACACTAAAACGGTTGGGAATCTTCGATGAGGTGAGCATCATCCTGCGCAACACGAAGCTGACGCAACTCGCTTTCGAGGATGACGATCTCTACCCTGATCTGGTCCGCCAATGCCTCGCATCTGCAAAGTTGCGGTACGTAAATCCGACGAAGCCAAAGGCCGATGAAGCGACTTTCACTTTCTTTGCTGAAGGGAAGCGCTACAGCATCGACATAGCAACGTTTTGCACTGCTTACGGGTTTTATGACGAGGATAAAGAGCTGCGTTTCCCGAGTAAGTTCGAGGTTGCCAACCAATTTTGGCAAACCATCGCCTCCGGCCACTACAAGTCGAACACGGCAAGCGTATCAGTCATTCGCCACCCAGCTGTTCGAATCTGTGCGAAAATCTTCAACAACATGCTGTTCAACCGTGATTCTGGGAATAAGGTAGCGCTGGATGTTTTGATGTTGCTTTACTTTGGTTGTGGTGATTTGGTTGCAGACTCTTACAGCGTCAGCGTCCCGGTCGAGCACAGTATCAACTTTGGAGTTCAGCTGGCGCAAACCATATGCGCAGTGAGGACCAAACCTTTTGGGAGTTCGCAGGTCATTTACATTGGGAGTCTCCTCACAGCGCTTTTCACTTTTGCTCATATTCCTCTTCGGTATGCTACAAAAGATGTGAGCCGAAGGAGAATGGACACAGCCCATCTGCTGACTTCAGGTTTTCTATGCGATGAGAACACCTACAGCTACAAAGGTGCTTACGGAGTTGCACAGCGCACGCCTCTCCCAAATCCTGCCATGACCGCACTAAACACTGCAGCTAACCTGCGTTTCCTGATGGAGGTGCCACTTTTAGCTGATGCAGCACATGACGGAGCACCCGCTCCGAATTCTGGAGCACCTGTTTCGAGTTCCGGAGCACCTGCTCGCGCTAGTTCTTCATGCTATCCACATTCACCGCAGAGAGATGAGGAGCTGCCTGACTACGTTTCAGCTGATGCTGGTGAGTTCGATTTGGCTCCTATCTCTGATGATCCTGATGATGCAGAGTTTCGGAGGTGGATGGTCGCGTCTACAAAGAAGAACAACAGCCTCATGAAGAGGTTGTTGCAGATGCTTACCAGTGGATGTCGTAGCAGCACAGCGACCGCAGCCAGTTCTCCGGAGAGGCACCCGAGACGCAGACGTCGCACTGGTGGATCTGGTAGTGAGAGCCCGGAGGACACCACCACTCACTGACCGCTAGTAACATCTCTCTACCACCATTGTACTATCCGCTTTGGTTTCTTTTCTTTTATTTGTTTCGACAGGATTTTTCTCTGCTCCTATTTGTACACCAGGGACGGTGTATAATAAGTTCGGGGGAGGATCTTGTCATCTTTTGCATTTTCTTGTGTTTTTCTTGAGTCAGTTTTAGTTTGTTTCTTTGAGTCAGTTTGTTATATGAGTCAAGTCAAAGCTCGTGGGAATTAGGACCAATTCTATGATGATTTCAGACCATTTGTGAATCTTGACCACCTTCTTCTAGTGATTATTGCTGCAGAATCATCTAGATCGACTAATAGAAAATCCAAAGACAAAGCAGTAGATTAGAGGAGCCCAAAATTCTTGACACATCCAATGAACCTGAGCTAATTTTTGAGCCTTTCATTTTCCTCATCGATCAGGTTAGTGCTCATAGGGCTTGACTCCTCATTCTTACCTGACAAATAAAGACCTGTGTGATAGATTTGGTATTCCTCTCTTATGTTCTAAGCATTGTTTCAGGCTGTTTCTTAAAAAAAAAAAAAAAAAAATATGATCAAAAGGCAGAAAAGATTGAAATGATTTTCTTTTAGAAGTAAAGGGTTAGCAAAATTTCCAGGGATCCCATTGTTTTACTTCTAAAGTGGAATGATCACACAAGGGATGGAAGCGAGGGGTAGGAAAATTTCCTGTGACCCCATTATTCGCCTACACCTTTGATATATGATGAGGGGACAAACCGGGGATTCGGTGGCAATCACCATCAATACTCGCGTCTTTGAACCTTGTTATATGTGCCAAAAAAAAAAAAAAAAAAAAAAAAAAAACGAAACAGCTTGAAAAGTGAATAAGTTCGGGGGAGAGGAAAGGTACTTTTGTGTAGTATGGTCAATTTGTTGAGGTATAAGTATGGGAACGAGTCTAGAAGGTCCTTAGCACTGGTTTTATCGATGAGACTCAGCGATGATGGGACATGGATGATGTTATGAAATTGAGGGACTAATCTGGAAAGCTGCAGCGTCTACGGAGAAGTACATGGAGGTTAGATTTTTGATTGATTTTGCAGCAGATTGTCACATGCCTTGGTCAGGTTTACGGTCTTTTGAGTTTTGCGAGTTCCCAGCTTTATCCAGTCATTCTTTTGGAGTTGAATTTGAGTTTGTTTGAGGACAAACAAGGATTCAAGTTCGGGGGAGTTGATGAGTGGAGATTTTGACTCATTCTAACTTGTGTTTACTAATTGTTTTAGGAGTTTTTGGAGTCTTTTCAGGAAGTTTCAGGTGACTTGGAGGCCTTATCAAAGTATTGGAGTGTTTAGGAGGCATTGGAGCAAAAAGAGATGAATTTGAGCAATAAGGAGCTATTTCACACGTTTTTGGAGAAATCATCCCCGGAGCACCTGCTCCCGGTTTGGACCCTTCGTGGAGCACCTGCTCCCGGTTTGGACCCTTCGTGGAGCACCTGCTCCAGACGGGAGAAAAATAAGGAAAACATCTTTACCTAATCTCAAGCCGCGTGAAAGGAATAAAAGGAGTCCAAGCCGCCTATCTTTACTACTACGCTTTCTTTTTACAATTTCCTGAACCATAGAGTTTTTACTTGTAAGCTTTTGGGAGAAGAAATCTGCTACACTTTGAGAAGAATTCTGAACCCTATTATCTCTTCTGCGATTTTAATTCATGAATTCCTTTCCATCTGTTTCTGTGTTTCTTTTCTCCATGTCTGAGTAGATCTCTTAGCTAGATTAAAGCGTTCAAAGGATTTCATGAGTTAAAGGATTAGATGCAAATAGGGCTTGATATCTATTGTCTTCACCATTGTTAGACTTAATGCTTAGGTTGAATTGATCACTCAATCTGCGATTTTAGGTTAATCTATTCATCAAAAGTGTAATAGGTTGCTAGAATAAACATTGGTGAGCGATTTGTCCTTAGCCAACGACAGTTGAAGTTAAGGCAAATCGTGAACAGATCAAACCTGCTAGCTAATGCTTGTCTGCAATTTTCTAAGTTCAAACGACAGTTTAGGATTTAGGTTGTTAGACAAAGTTATCGAGATCACGACAGTGGATCGATAAGCTTTTCTGTTTGAGTTCGAGACTTGCGTTACACTTGTGCCCTGAACAGTCATCTGATTCTTATCTCTGAAATTCCTGCGAATTGCTTTGGTCTAGTGCTTGTTTTAATTTGAATTTAAATCGTTGTTTGCCATTCTGTTTACTTTTTAGTTTTCGAAACAAACCATCTTTCGTCTTAGCTTTAATTCAATCCTCACAAATTCATAGAGTAACACTGGTCCTCTGGATTTCGAATCCTTTATATTACAACTACATTACTGTTCTATTGCAGTACAAACTAGGAGTATATCTAGTGAGAATCAGGTACTCCAAATCTTGGGAAGATTATGTTCTTGAACAACCTGACCACTACCTTGGAATCATTGGTAGGGGAAGCAATAGCCTCAACCCATTTAGACACATAGTCCACAGCCATTAATATGTACTGATTCCCACAAGATGAGATGAAAGGCCCCATAAAGTCCACTCCCCAACAATCAAAAACTTCAACCTCTAATATTGGATTTTGAGGCATCTCACTCCTCTTTGAAATGTTCCCATGCCTCTGACAGGCATCACATGCTGAAACAACCCTCTGAGCGTCCTTGAACATATTAGGCCACCAAAACCCACTCTGAAGAACCTTGGCCACAGTCTTGAATGCTCCCATGTGACCCCTAAAAGCTGATCCATGGCACTCTTGCAACACAGGTTGCATCTCCTCTTCAGCAAGACACCTTCTATACAGCTGATGTTTGTTCAGGACATACAGGTAAGGTTCATCCCAATGGTACTCTAGACATCTTTGAAGAACTTCTTTCTGTGGTAAGCATCAAGTTCTGGTGGTTCCACTCCACAAGCAAGAAAATTCACAATATCAGCAAACCAGGGCATTCTCTTCTCTTGGATGCTATCCACTTCTTCAAACTCCAAATAAGAGTTGAGAACCATCAATGATTCCTCAGGGAGAGAGTCATTAAGAGGGACTTCAGAGTCCACTCTTAACCTAGAGAGATGGTCTGCAGCTCCATTCTCTATACCCTTCTCTATACCATTCTCTATACTCTTCTTGTCTTGTACCTCCATATCAAACTCTTGAAGTAAGAGAACCCATCTCAAAAGTCTAGGTGTGGCATCTTTTTTGGTCATTAGATACCTGAGGGCTGCATGAGCAGTGTACACAATGTCTTTTGATCCCACAAGGTAGCTCCTGAATTTATCAAATGCAAAGACTATTGCCAACATTTCTTTCTCTGTGGTAGCATACTTCCTGTCTTTCCTCTGACCAAGCACAGCTCCAACTGCATAGTCTGAACCATCAGTCTTAACCTTAAAAGGAATGGACCAGTCTGGATCCTGGACAATGGGTGCACTGACTAATGCATCCTTGATCTTTTTAAAGGCTTCTTAACACTCAGCATCAAAGACAAAGTCAACCTCTTTACACAACAGCCTTGTCAAAGGTCTGGCTATTCTTGAGAAATATTTGATGAATCTTCTGTAGAAACCAGCATGTCCCGAGAAACTCCTTATGCCTTTCACTGAACTTGGAGGCTCCAAATTTATCATGACTTCCACCTTAGCCCTGTCAACCTCTATGCCCCTCTCAGAAATCTTGTGCCCGAGTACAATCCCTTCCTGCACCATGAATTGGCACTTCTCCTAGTTCAACACCAGGTTATGCTGCTCACATCTCTCTAGGACCTGCGACAGGTTAGAAAGACAATCGGAGAAGGAGGAGCCATAGACAGAAAAATCGTCCATGAACACCTCCACTTTCTCTTCAATGATGTCAGAGAATATATGCATCATGCAACGCTGGAATGTGGCAGGGGCGTTACAAAGACCAAAAGGCATGCGCCTGTATGCAAATGTCCCATAAGGACAAGTAAATGTGGTATTCTCTTTGTCTCTTGGATCTATGGGAATTTGAAAGAATCCA
The DNA here is from genome assembly GCF_000478725.1 of Eutrema salsugineum. Taxonomy (NCBI): domain Eukaryota; kingdom Viridiplantae; phylum Streptophyta; class Magnoliopsida; order Brassicales; family Brassicaceae; genus Eutrema; species Eutrema salsugineum. The sequence goes on from NW_006256829.1 coordinate 17,208,850, forward strand.
GAGTAACCATCTAGAAAACAAAAAAAGGGATGGTAGCCAATGGCCCTCCTATGTTTCCTCAACTCGTCTAACAACTTATGCTCTTGGTCCTCTAACAGCATATCATTGATAATGACAGGATAAGACTCATTGAGATGAAACCATACCTGAGCCCCTTGGGAAGAGGTTTGAGTTCCACTTGAGGTGCTTTGTGTGCATCCCAATCTCTTTCCCAAGCTGCTTGAGAGGCATGTTGTGGCTGTTCTTCTTGTGATTTGTCCTCAGCATTGTTCTCTTGCCTCTGAACTACCCCTACAGCCACTTGAGAATGATGTGGTGGTGGTGTGTGGGTTGTCAAGTTTTACCCTAAATGAAATCAATAGCCGCAAGTGCACAGCTGATCGATTTTAGTACTTAGGGATCGAATCCACAGGGAATGAGGATCTTTTCCTGCAAAAGCCTTCGAAAGAAATATAAAGTAAGGAAGTCTAGAACCAAACGGTTTTGTGGGGGTTTTGGTGGTGTGTTTAAAATGTAAAAACGAAATCTAAAAAGAAACTACGGGAATCAAATGACCTAATAACTAAACTTAACGAAAATGAATAAAAATGAGAAAAACGGATATTCTAATTGCTTAAATGAAAATCTACTAAAAAGAAATGAGAATATTGAACTAAAACTTGAAATAAAACGGTGTGAATCTATAGGAAAGAAGGCGTTGGGGTTCAGGGAAATTTCTCAGGGGTACGAACGATTCAAAACATTGCTAAAGAGTAAATTTGATAAGATCTTAGCTTAAACTTTTCGAACTGGAGTCATGGATGTATGAATACGCCACTGTCGTGATCATAGACAAATATCTCTCTCAACCCTGACCAGTAGGTTTCCACTCTGGCCCTGGAAGAGAAGAGATGCATTATGTTTAAGACTCGTCAGCATTCACAAATCGCCCATAGGTAGGTTTCCACTCCTATGTTTGTTTTGCTCTCCCAAACTAGATCTGACACCGGATGAACACCTTCGTGTCACCAAGCATCTGGATCAGATTGTAGTTCATGACGCTACTCTCATGCAGTAAAAACGAATTCAGAAGAAAAAGTTCTAAGATTCGGCTCAAAAGCTCATGGAATCCTCATCGAACATATAAATCCCCATCAAAAATCCCTTACCCAACAATAAAACTACTCAGACATAATGAACGAAATCAAAAACATAGTATTAATAAGTAGAATAGAAACCGAAATTGAAAAAGAAAGAACAAGGGTTCAAGAGACAAATCTCTCTCTCCCTAAAACCTAAAACTTAAAAAGTATTCTAAAACAATAAGAAAGATAGCCTCCCTCTAAATAGGGTTCTTAAGACATGTATTTATAGTGCTCAAGACATCTCTGGACGTCACTTAGGGTTTCTCCAAATGAAGGAATCATTGTGGGCTTCAGAAATGGGCCTTCGGGCTCAGAGATGGCTGGCCGCGGTCGGGAGGGCTGTGACCGCGGGAAATGGACTGCTGGCCGCTGTCGGGATGCTTCTGACCGCGGGAAATGGCCTGTTGGCCGCGGGTGGAATTGCTTGCCGGCTGGTTTACGGGACATCTTGCTCTTCGCGTATCTTTTGATTAAACCGTTGGATTGCCAAGCTGTAAAGTGTACTGGAAAGCTGATACTTCCATCTTTAAGGTCTCCAAATTTGAGCTGGATCAGACGGCGAGAAGGCCTTCAATCAGGGGTGAACTTCTGACGGTTTGACTCTGAGCTGAAATCTGGTTTTCTATCCATTTTGTTAAGCTTTTCCCTAAGTTACCTGAAAAGAATCTTGGAACTACAAATACTAGAAAAACGTGATAAAAGTACTTAAAAGCAATTAAAAACATAGAAAAAGTATTTCAAAACGATCCATAAAAGTGGTCAAAATACGGTGTTATCAGAGAACCCGTTTCTGAACCAGCCATCATGTTCACACCGACTGACTTTTGGTCGGTATATTCAGTCGATATACACACGGCAGAATCCATCTTATCACACTGACCGACCACACCGAGTGAATGTCCCTCGATACTGACCCTGCTTGCTGACACCGACTGAATTTTAGTGGGTGCCCTTAGTCGATATTCACTCGGCAAAATGGTTCCCTCAGCACCAAGCAAAATACCTACTGAATTTTGGTCGGTATGAATGCAAACCCTTGGCGTTTCTGAGCTTCTAAACTGGTCCTCTTCAACTTCTGATCCTTCATAATGCAGGTTCAGGTAAGAACTGGTGCTCCCCTCTGGTTTGTGAGACTCCAAAAGCTTCATGAGCTCCAAAGTTTCATCCTCAGGGTAGCCATGATCTCCATGTTCCTTTGTTAAAGCTATCTGAAGATGATCTTTTGTGTTTAACTCTTCTAGGAGATCATCAGCAACCTCATCCACTGTCTCAACATAGAAGCATTGCCCTTCTATTGTAGGCTTTTTCATCATGTCTTTGATATAAAACTTCAGCTTATCTTTACCAAGTTGCAGCTCAATGATGCCACCTCTTACATCAATAATTGCTCCAGCTGTGGCTAGGAATGGTCTGCCCAAAATCAATGGATCAGCTGGTTCTTCATCCATCTCTAGAACAATAAAATCAGTAGGAACCTCAAAACCACCTATCTTAACAGGCAGATCTTCCAACATCCCAACAGGTAACCTAACTGATCTGTCTGCTAGGACAAGAGAGATCCTAGCAGGTTTGAACACTCTATATCCAAGCTTCCTTGCGATGGAGAATGGCATTAAGCTGACAGATGCTCCCAGATCACAAAGGCATCCAGAAAACAGCAGAGGTCCTATAGCACAAGGGAGTTTGAAGCTTCCTGGATCAGTTAACTTTCTTGGAATGGACTTTCTCTGAATGATGGCACTACATTCATGACTCAATACCACCATACCTTGAAGCTCTTTAGTCTTGTTCAGAAGAACATCTTTTAAGAATTTACCCATTTTTGGCATCATTAGAAATGCATCAATGAGAGGCATTGTGAGTGGTGTCTCATTGAGAGCCTTCTCAAATACAGCTCTTGCATTGTCTACAAGCTGCTTCTTGAATCTCCCTGGAAATGGGAGCTTAGGTTGGTATGGAGGTGGTGGAACATATAGCTTTTCTGGCTCAGTTTCCTTTTCCACATCTTTACCCTTTTCTTTCCTTTATCTTTCAGCAACTTGATCATCCTTTAAGGCTGCCTCCCCCTCAGTTTGATCATTGTCCCCAATGATCACATTGTTGTATTCTACAGCTAGTAGCTCTTTGCCACTTCTCAGTGTAATGGCCTAATACTCCTTTGGATTTGGTTCAGGCTTACCAGGAAGTTGGCCTTGGTTTCTTGAGCTAGATGCCTGATTCTGCTTCAATTCCTTGATGTCCTGCTGCATAGATGCATACTGACTTGCAAACACATGTTGACCCTGAAGCAGCTGTTGTAGAATCCCAATTATATCTGACCCCATCTGTGGCTGCTGGTGAACAGGTGCTTCATGAAACTGATGCTGAACCCGCGCCTGCTGCTGGAACTGTGGTGGACCAAACCCTGGTGGTGCCTTTGGCTGCTGCTGTGAACTGAAACCAGAACCCTGAAGTGGTTGCTGATTCTGACTGTAATCCTGATTCTGAACAAACTGATTCTTTGGTTGAAAAGACCCTTGAAAGTTGTTCTTGGGAACAAAATTCTGTGGAGCTTGAGAGGTAGGGTAGACTACATTGGGATTCCTGTAAGAGAGGTTCTGATTGGCATTGGCATACTGATACCTTTGGAACCTCTGATTCCCAATATAGTTTAGCTCCTCATGAGTAAGACCTTCTTCACTGATGTTCTCAAAGCATTGAGAAGGTTCCTCATATCCTCCTACAAAGTGCATTGGCTTTTGAGTGGCCAATAACACCTTGTCCAGCTTGCTTTCAAGAGTTTTAAAGTTCTTCTCATACCTTTGATCCCTGCTTGAACTTTCACTCATATTGGTTCTATCAAAGTCTTCTCCATATGTATCATTGCTCATTGCTAAGTTCTCAACCAGCTCTAAAGCAGCATGGATCTCCTTTCCCAGAAAGTTTCCATTGGATGCAGTGTCCAGCTGGTTCATAATCCTGGGAAGAGCTCCTCTATAAAGTGTGCTGAGAAGAGAAGCCTCACTAAACCCATGG
>NW_006256829.1:17213068-17263028 GCF_000478725.1 Eutrema salsugineum
TTTCTTAGCTTTGCTGTTCTTGAAGTTGAGAAGAACTTAGACAGAAATGCCTGCTTGCATTGCTCCCAGGTCTGAATGGAGCCTCTTGGGAGATTCTTCTCCCATTGGTGTGCCTTGTCACCAAGACTGAAGGGGAATAATCTGAGCTTGAAGCTGTCCTCAGATACTCCATTTATCTTTGTCAAGTCACACACTTTATCAAATTGATCCAAATGTTCCAAAAGATCTTCCATTGCCAATCCATGGAACTTGGAGTTCTGGACCATATTCAATAAGGATGCCTTCACTTCAAAATTGTTGTTTTGCACAGGTGGTGCCTGAATTCCAGCTCCATACTGATGAGCATTGGCCCTGTCATTCTCTCCAACAGACCTGTGGCTGCTCATATCTCCTTTGTTGGTGTTGGAAAGGCTGTTGGTGGTGCACCTGTTGTCTTTGCTGTACATTGGCCTGATGCCTTTGCTGATGAGCTGGAGCTTGTCCCTGGTGGACATAAGCTTGCTGTTGATGTTCCTGTTCCTGCTGAACATTACCCTGATGTAACCCTTGTCCAGCTCCATTACCAGCTGCATTACCAATTCCATTACCCTGCTGCACCTGAGCTTGTTGCTCCTGAGCCGGTTGCTCAATGTCAACTACATGCTGTCTTTGATCTTCCATATCAGCCTGATCAGTCTGTTTTCCATGCCTATCCCTTCTCCTTCTTGGAACCAAAAGATTAATGTTATCGTTTAAGGGGAAAGGTAGACCACAGCTTCTTGATCTAGACCTGGTGTTCATGCACCTAAAACTCACAACCAGAACTTGAAAGAAATTACAAAACACAAAAGAAAATACTTGATCTCAAGAAATGACACAATCTTAATGCTATCACACTTTGGCAACGGCACCAATTGATAACTTAGAGTTTTCAAGGCTCTAAATGAGGGGTTATCAATCCCTTTTGTCACTTTGTAGTACAAAGGGTATCAATCCATCATGTGTAGACACTAAGATGCAGTATCAGTTCTTAATTGAAACCAAATGAGTGAGGTTTTGATGTTACTTCCACTAAACAAGCTTAAAACAAGAATTAAAGCTAATGATCAAATTAAACAAGCAAATGACAAGTGGTATGAATATGAGATGATGGAAGCATGAGATTCTAGACATGATAGTTGGCTAGGGTGCTTTGATGCTAAATCATGAATGCTAATGACAATGATGAGACATGATTCAAGTGATTTAGAACTCTAATCTAGATTAATCCTCTCATGAAAGCATTAACCTATACACTAATCCATTTTCAAACCAAATCATCATTTGTGAAATATGAATCAATGAGCATTAATAAACAGTTCTAAAAGATCATTCAAGCAAATAACAAAGCATCATCATGCAGCAAATGCTTAAACCTCTAATACAGTTCTTTCAGGAATTTCATCAAACATTTGTGGTGCATGAAATTCCCAGAATCTAGATCACAAGTGATGTGCAAGGATCTAGCCTAGAGAACAACTGTTTAGAGATATGAATCAATGAATCTAGCCCTAAGCACTCCTAATCTAACACCTTAGCACCCTAACCTACACATCTAGAGCCTCATTAAGCTAAACTACTCACTAATCATACTAATCTCTCTTAAACCTTTGCAAGTTGAGAAGATTGGCATGATTAATGATGAGAAATGGAGATGTAGAAGATGGATGATGATGGGTTTGCAGCTTTAAACACAGAAATCTCTCAATCTCTCTGATTAAAACTCACAAAGGGGTGGAAGATGAAGATGGAGATGATAGATAATGATGGATTTCAGCTTTAAACCCTAATTACTCTCTTGATTCAATCCACAAAATGAAGATCTCTCTTACAAAGTTTTGTTTTTTCACAAAAGAGTCAAAGAAAACAAAGAGAATAAAGCTTGAGTCTGCTGGATAATGCTAAAACATATATATAGTTAGGGTTTTTTGGTGAGCCAACCTAGAACAAACTAGGTTTTGGTCCTAAAAAAGGCCCATAAAAACGTCCTGGATCGAGGTTGTATCGACTGACTTTCAGTCGGTGCTTTTGGTCGGTGCCGCGTTAAGAATCTCTTAGACAGAATCTAGACCAGAACTTCACTCGGTGTTTTGCTCGGTGCCGCGTAAAGAATAGCTTCAGGGGACGGACACCGACTGACTTTTACTCGGTGTGGCTCCTCTGCATTCATGCGGAAAATTTGAACTCCAAGGATCAGCAAAACTCAGGTTTTGTTTGCATTAATACCGACTGACTTTCACTCGGTGCCACTGGTCGGTATTAATACAAATTGCCCACACCAAATGGTTCATGACTCCTTGCTCGCTGGTCCGAACCTCGATCTTCCAACTCCATGAGCCAGATGACGTCTTTAGTTACACGTTTGGTGAAGGGATCGAGCTCAGGTGACGTCGGCAAAGACTCCGTTCCACCAGTTCTTGGACGCGCGTTGCTTTGGTCCTTTATCGGCTCCGAGACATGCACTGCTTCCGATCACCGTAACTTTCAGCTCACAACTCCAAATAGGACGATATCAAGTGTTATGAAAACTACACTCGATGCTCTTGATTCTTGATGAAGACTTTAGAAGCTGAATCACAGTGAAAGTCCTCCGTCTCACGCGATCAAATTAGAGGTATCGTTGGCTCCAAAGAATTTGTCCGGGTTGTTGCACACAGGTGAGAGTCTCTCCATGATCCCAGCTCCAAGTTGATCCCAAAAGTCTCCAAATGAACTGTAAACACTCCAAAAATTCAGGACTCTCTAGGACCTAATGCAAATTCCTAAACAAAGCTAGAACCAAAGACAAACTCTAATAAAACTAGCTAAATGTGTGCATGAGACTCAATATTTGGACAAAAAATGCAATCCTAAACATGCAAATTATGAATTTATCAGAAGCTTGTGCAATGATACCTGCTCTTAGGAAATACAAGAAGGGCATTCTAACAAATTCTTTAGCATTAGAAGAAGGCGTTATGATGATAACTCATGAATGTAGTTCCATTTTACAAAACCATGTCCCCTAGAAGAAATGAGATCCGGGGAGTTTTGTACTCTCTTGCACAATCAGGAATATGACTTTTGAACGTTCTCTCTGTAATTTGGGATCAAACATCAACATGATGCCACTCTTAGTTGCAAAACGTTTAGGATATCATAATTTCCAGCCCACAAAAATCTCGTTAATTCTTGCTGATCGATCGATCGTCCTGGTTGATGTATCAGTCATGATAGGAGAAAACTGTATTCCGACTGATTTTGTAGAGCTTAAAATTGAATGGGAACCAAAAGATCCTCTCATACTCGGTAGACCTTTCTTATCAACTGCAGGGGCAATAATAAATGTTCCAGAAGGAAAGATAGACCTCTATCTAAGGAGTCCAATTATGCAATTCAATATGAACAAAAGCCTTCGCAAACCTACTTTAGATGTCAGAACTTGCTGGATTCATGGGCTTGATGAGATCACTAAGGAAGTTTATGAAGAAATCCTTTTTGACGATCCTTTAAAAATTATCCTTACCACCACAAATGATGACCGCAACCTTCTCGAAGAAGTTTCGAAAAGGTGTGCGCGAATGCTTGATAAAGCCGAGGATTATGCGAAACTTGTGAACTACCTTGACCTAAATAAGGAAACTCACGTCCCTACCCCTCTGAAAGATACCTTGGCAGCTATAAACGACCCATGGAGCGAACTAAAAGCTCCGAAAGTTGAGCTTAAACCAGTTCCTGATGGACTAAAATATGCTTTCTTTGGACCAAATTCAACTTATCCTGTCATCATAAATTCTGGTCTAAGTAGATCTGAAACTGCTATGTTGTTGAATGAGTTAAGGAAGCATAGGAAAGCCATAGGTTATTCTCTTGGTGACATACAAGGAATCTCCCCAGACTTTTGTATGCATAAGATAAATCTTGAGGACAATGTCAATAATTTGATTGAAAGCCAAAGGAGATTGAATCCAAACCTTATGGAATTAGTAAAGAAGGAGATCATGAAACTTTTGGAAGCAGGAATCATATTCCCTATCTCAGACAGCACTTGGGTGAGTCCTGTGCATGTTGTCTGATCTGCTCAAAGTTTAATCCCTAGAGCTACTCTGCAAGAGCACAGATGTGCAGATGTAATATAATAGGGGTCGAACCACAGAAACGAGAGATTCGCACAATAAACTATCTAGAATTGAATTACGCTAAGTCAAAACAGTAAAACTGAAGCAGCAATGAAATCAAAACAGATGTAAACTCGATGGAAAGGAATTAGGCTTAGGGTGTTTCTCAGGAAATCAGAGAATACATATAAATCGATAAATCAGGGTTCAAGATTAAGCACAGTTCTTGAACTCAAATCAGGAAATTATAATTAACCAACTTCCGTTGTGAGAATTATCTAAGTCTAAATCCAAGAATTCCAAATTACTTTGCAAATCATAAAGACCTAAACCAGCTTTAATGCTCAAGTTCGATATGTTCACAAAGTATCTAAACCAAATTCCTTTGTTAATAACTAATTTGCTCACCCTAAGTTCTTTCCAGTTATTCAATTACACTTCCGTGTCAATCAACTAACCTTAAGATCTAAGTTCTAGGTGGCCAGTCCAGAATTAGCTTTAAGAACAACCTATGGTGAAGAACTAAATAGATTATGAACCCTAACTAATCAATAAATCAAACATTCAGTGAAAACCTTAATGAGAACCCTAAACCTAAAAAGCTAACTACTCATACATGAATATTGAAACAACACACATGATTGAATAGATTGCAGAAAACAGTAATTAGATAAAGAAACAGGGGTTCGAAATCTTCTCTCTCCCGAACAGAGTTTCAGACTTGTCTCCCCAAAAGCTGTCTCAAAGTATCGAAGAACAAAAATCAAAAGGCCTCTCTAAGAAAATCTAAGGTATCCATATTGGTGGCTAAAACCCCTAATAAATACTAAAAATCACGTGTTGGGCTTCTTTGTAATTATTGGAGACTTTTGGGCCCAATAGATTTTTCAAAACTTGGACAAAATCACGTTTTTCATTATTTCTGCGATCGGTGTCGAGCGTCATTCTTCATGGTGTTGAGCGACTCTAAAGCACATAATTCATCCTTCAAGAATTTGATCCTGATTTAGCTCCAAAGTGCTCCAAAATCACCAATTAAGCTCAAAACGCACCTTTGACCTGTAAAGATTCCAAAAGACTCGAAAAACACTAGAAAGACTTTATAAATAACACCTATACCATGATCAAAAACCATAAAAACCATGATATATCATTGTTCCAAAGAAGGGAGGAGTAACTGTTGTCAAAAATGACAAGGATGAAATGATCGCTACAAGAACAGTGACATACATCGAATGTGCATCGATTACCGAAAACTGAATGCAACAACTCAGAAAGATCATTTTTTTTTGCTTTTCATTGATCAAATGCTAGAAAGATTAGCAAATCACGAATACTACTGCTTTCGAGATGGTTATTCTAGATTTTTTCAAATTCCTATTATACCAGAAAATTAAGAAAAGACGACATTCACCTGTCCTTACGAAACTTTTGCCTACCGATGAATGCCTTTCGGATTGTATAATGCACCTGTAACCTTTCAGCGGTGCATGATGTCTATTTTCACCGATTTCATCGAAGATTTCATGGAAGTCTTCATGGATGATTTCTCTGTCTATGGATCCTCTTTCGATAATTTTTTGGCAAACTTAGGGAAAGTTTTGCAGCATTGTGAAGACAAGCATCTTGTCCTGAACTGGGAGAAATGTCTCTTCATGGTCCGAGAAGGAATTATACTTCGACATAAAATATTTGGGAAAGGTATTGAAGTTGATAAAGAAAAAATTGAAGTCATGACTAGCCTACAAGGCCCAACTAATGTGAAGGGAATCCGAAGTTTCTTGGAATATGCCGGATTTTATAGGCGATTCATAAAAGGTTTCTCTGAAATTGCTAGATCTCTTACTCGTCAGCTCTGCCAAGAAACAAACTTCGAGTTCGATGATTAGTGTTTAGCAGCATTTCATAAGATCAAAAATGCTCTTGTTTCTGCTCCAATTGTGCAACCACCCGATTTGGAACAACCATTCAAAATAATGTGCGATGCAAGTGATTTGTCGTCAGAGCTGTGCTTGGCAGAGGAAAGAAAAAAAAACTGCACACAATCTATTATGCGAGTAAAACTCTGGACGAATCCCAATGCAATTATACGACTACGGAGAATGAGGTTTTAGCTGTCGTTTTTGCATTTGACAAGTTTCGATCTTATCTCGTCGGGTCTATGGTCATCTTTCATACTGACCATGCTGCAATCAAGTATCTCATGTCTAAGAAAGATGCCAAACCAAGGCTGATTAGATGATACTCTTGCTGAAAGAGTTTGATATTGAAATTCAAGATCAGAAAGGAGAAGAATATGGGGTAGCATATCATCTTTCTAGAATTCGAGTGGAAGAGAAACTCCCTTTGAATGATAGTTTGCCAGAAGAAAATGTCTATGCTATGGATACTATACCTATTGCCGTGCAAGAAAAGCCATTCCAACCTCATATACGTCGGTCAGATGCTTTTGACACCCTATGGTTTAGGCATATAGCAAATTACTTAGCTGCAGACATCGAACCTCCACATTTCTTTGGCTATAAAAAGAAGAAATTCTTAAGGGAAATCTGGCACTATTGCTGGAATGAACCTTTTCTCTTTCGGAGATGTGTAGATGGTTTATTCAGAATGTGTGTCGCCAAAGAAGAAATGGAAGGAATACTGTTTGGATGCCATTGTTCAGCATATGCAGGACATTTCACAACCTACAAAACAGTTTCAAAGGTCATCTTCCTGTAGAGCTGGATTACAAAACTCCTTCAGGGACCACGCCATTCAATCTTGTGTATGGGAAAGCATGTCATCTTCCTGTAGAGCTGGATTACAAGGTAAAATGAGCTATTAAGGAGATGAACATGAACTTTAAGGCAGCTGGAGAGAAAAGAATGCTTCAAATGCACGAGTTTGCTTCAAATGCATGAGTTTGAAGAAATCCGCCATAATGCCTACGAAAATTCCAAGATATACAAGGAGAAGACAAAGGCGTATCATGACAAAAGGATCATACATCGATCTTTTGCTCCAAATGACAGGGCTCTTCTTTTCAATTCTCGCCTTAAGATTTTTCCAAGAAAGCTACGATCAAGATGGTCTGGACCTTTTCACTGTAAAGGAAGTCAAACCGTATGGAGCACTCATTCTTTGGGGTAAGAAGGGAGATTCGTTTGTCGTTAGTGGACAGCATGTCAAAGCATACCTCGCTGAAGAAGAAGGAATACAAGAAATGCTTTTGGCAGATCCACCAGGCTAGAGCATCATCACGAAATTTTAGACCGTGGAGAGCCTATTTCAAACCCTCAGAAGCCCATTTTAAAGCCCAAGTCATTTCCTTTTAAGTCATTTAGAAGGGTGTGCTGCATTTTCACCAGGAACCCTAGACAGAGAGACTCACCGTGAAAAGGAGCCACCGAGTGGGGCACCATCGGCCCTCCTGCTTCAATCTGTTATTCGTTTCTAACCTTTTTTATTTCAATTCTCTGCAATTCTAAATACTTTTGTGATGTTAAACTCAGCTATGTATGAGTAATTTTCCAGTTGGGGTTTTAAGAGATTTTTAAAATGGAATTTCATATCTTGATCATATGTTTTGTTCGATTTAGGGTTATTAATCTTCTAAGAGTCCTTCGTTCATTCTTGTTACCTATGCTGTTTCTGTTGCTAACCGCTTAGAAATTGATCTCAGTAATTGGAGCCACGAAATTTTTGTATCGAATTACCAGACCTAGAAGTGATCGAGCGAAATTGCTATAGAAGACGAAAGCTACTTATAGAGAATCGCGAGCGTGGACAAATTCTGTTTTAATTCATGATTTTATTCACGGCATGAGAGCGAGAGTTAATTGCTGTGTTGAGTGATTAGTTGATTAGGGTGGCGAGAGTTGGCTAATCATACCTGCGCCTATTCGAGTTCGAGATTCTCACTAGATGATTACCTTTATCAATTTGTTTGTCGTTTGATCAATTCATGAACCCTGCGAAAACCCTTTAGCCCCAGCGCATAGTTCTTATTGTTTTACAACTTCTTTATTTTGTATGCATTTAGATTTAATGACACCAAACCTAAAAACCCCCATTTTGCTTGTTCTGCTAGACTTAAGTTTTGATTGATTCGTACTGAAAGCTCAAAATCTCTGTGCTTCGACCCCTAAGTACTACAGCATACATCTATGCACTTTCAGATATTTAGGGTTATAAATTTAAATGGTGAAGCTAGAAGTAACCCTTGATTCTCTTAGCATCAGGCTATACCATCGATCACACAGACAGGCTATTTAAACTCTTGGTGGATCGCTCTATCCTTTGCCAGCGATGGCTGCTGTGTAGTTACACAGACATCAGCCCATCCAACAAACAACATTGACTCCCAAATCCAGGAGCCAGGGACCTTAACAAGTTCTACTAACCACACATTCTCCACCCAAACAATCAATTCATTCATTTAGTTAAGGTCCGTCCATTGTTTAAAAATGCACATTCGTTGTTATCCAGTTTTTACACAAAAAGAACATTAAAAGGTTATGTCACACAAACCATGTTTTAGGGTTCCACAATCCCAGATCCATATTCAGATTTATTGTGTAACATTCCACCATCAACCAATAATCATCAACAAACAGGCAACATGGATCCAGGTCCTAATCAGATCTAGTAACCCTAACAAACAGATATAGCCTGGTTTAAGAAAAAAATAATTAAGAATAACCATGCATATGAAAGAGAGGGCGAAGGTAGAAGTCTTCACAGATGCCTTTCATGAAGAAGATACACGTTTTCCTCCTCTTTGGACAGATCTAGAAACCCGGCACAGATCTCCGATCTATACGAAATTGTTCTTCTTAGAAAGCTGATTCTTGGAACTTCAATTTGATAGGTGTTTGTTTGCATGGCTCTTAACGTTCGCCGGGAAATAGTCTTAGAAATCGGCGGCGAATAGGAAGAAGAGGGTGACAAAAATGAGAGGAAAAAGAGAGAGGCTATGGTTTACTAAAAAGATTAGATTGAGGTTAGGGAATATATTTATAGCTAGGGTTTAGTTTAATGGGCTGGACTAATGGGCTTTGCAGGAATTAAAAAGAGATTAAAAAAGTTTGATTAAAAGAGAATGGTTTCATTAAAATAAACTGCATTAGGAGTTGGTAACAACCGACATTAGGAGGTCGGGTTGTTACTATCATCCCCCATTTTACAGGATTCGTCCCTGGATTCTAGGAGAGAAGTTTCTGGAAGGAAATTCGAAAGGCTAAAGACCAAGAGAAATAAAAGCATAAGTGACAAGAGGGAGCTTGGTCGCAGGAGGAGAAAGAAATCAGAGTTTCAGAAAGGGAATCAGAAATAGAACCATAAGGAACCATGGTGCCAAAAAATGGAGATGGGGCTAGGCTGTTAGGAATGCAGAGTGATATACAGAAACATGAAAGAGGATGGGTGATGCAATAAAATACAATTTGAGTAAAAACCAAAAATATTTTACTAATGTGTCAAAGAGGAGTAGAACATTTTCTTTTTGAAAAGAAAAAGTGAAAAAAAAACACCAGTATAGAATCTAACTAATTCCTATGATATCCTTAAAACACTCAATAATTGGAATAAATAAAAATGGAGTTCCACTCATATGAAAACTTTAAAAAAAATATATATAAAAAGAAAACAATCAGAGGACCTTCTTTTGCTTATATTTGGAATATATATATATATATATCTAGTAAGAGTCTATGGAATAAGCATTGCAACTTTGGTTTAGTGTAAAATTTTTTCTTGTGTGTGAATAATATCTTTATACCTCAAAAATTTGAACTATAGGTGTGTACATGTATATATCGGAAACATAGTTGTAGGCGTGAGTTTCCGGCTATCAATCCGACCGTGACATATAGATACGAAATATTTGCAGCTACCCTATTTAAGATCCATGAATTATTTGGTATTTTGCCTTTTTAGATATATCCAAGCAACATGCCTAGTGCCTCGTCTGCTAACAAAAAAAGCTCCGAAGCTCCGAAGTTCACGTGGGATAAAACTTTCTCACACAGTAAAACACAGCAGAATTGAGAATAAAAATTGCCGAGACACTATTAAATAAATATCATAATGCTACCGTTTTATTGAAATAAGCTAAAAAACACCCAAATCCCCAATGGTCTCTACGCTCTCGTTCTCCAATTCATATAACTAGTCCTCACCTGCATCACATTGGGAGACATAAGTATAAATAACCCAGTAAGGAAATTCATACCCGTCTACATGTAAACACAATGTAAATAAAAATTCCATCTGTAACATCCCTATCCCAGGCTCCTAAGAGAGTGGGGAACCGGGTATGTTAGATCGGCCATCGAACCACGTCCGGTAGGATGTCCGATTTGGTGAGCACACAGGATCGCCAGGAAAACGCCCAGGTAACAATCAACAACACAGACTTAGGCTGATCTCTTTACTAAACCTGAAAGACAAGAGGAGAAGAGGGGTGAGTAATTGGGATTACTCAATGAAGATGGACCTTGAGGAGGCCCACAACATCATCAAACTAGCATAAATCGGTTTTAAGGGATCTAATCCTAAAGCAAGCCCAAGCAACACATATATATATATATATATATATTTACTTATATATATAGACAATTCATTCCTAGCAATCAATCACACAGCATTCAAGGGTAACCCTACAAACAACTACACAAGCAACGGGTCCCTGGACGCGGCAGTAGTGGGCTGCCACATGGGCTCCCATGCCTCACCCGGAAAGGAAACCAGAATAATCCCATCCAATGGCTGGACTATTACCATACCCATTAGTCAGGTTCACTCTGCCAGTCACACAGACTGATCCACAGCAATCACCGAGACAGGCTATGACACTAACGGTCACTCCGACGGCTGCTCATAGCGGTCTCACCAGAAAGCTGTACCCAGCGGTCCCTTTGGACGGCTCAATAAACAGTGGATCGCTAATCCACTCCAGCGATGGCTCTAGCCGTGCCTCACACAACAGCGATAGCCAACAAACATCACTGACTCCTGCCTCCAGGAGCCAGGGGTCTTATCAGAGATCTATATGCACAATCATCCATTTCAAGGAATCATCCATTTCTTAAAGGTCCTTCCATTATTAAGATGCACTTTCGGTGATACCAATTGTTACTAACAAAAAGGAACAATAATCAGGTTAACATCACACAGTCCATATTTTAAAGTCCAATAAGTTTAGATCCAAGTTCAGGTTAATTATCTCATTCTACCAGCAACCAGCAATCATCAACAAACAGGCAACATAGATCCAGGTCCTAAACAATTCTAACAGCCCTAACAAGCAGATCTAAGCCTGATCTAAGAAAAGACCACTTAAAAGACAACCATGCATATGTAAGAGAGGATGAAGCCACAGAGCCCTCACCTTGGTTTAGAAGGCTGAGAAACTGGAGGAGGAGGCAGAGGAGAAGGAGATCTAAGAGGAGATCCATCAGAATCAGCTCCTATCTCACCCAAAGGAGAAGGAGGCGGCGCAGACATCACAGCGAGGCAAGGAAGCTTCGACGGCGAGAGAGGCTTGGAGGATGGCGGCGGCCGCGGCAAAGAGAGAGAGAGACGCGGCCAAGAGAGAGAAAGAAGAAGAAGAAAACGCAGAGAGAGAGAAAGGAAGCAGCTCGGCGCAGAGAGGAGAGAAAGAGAGAGGAAAAAGGTGGCTAGGGTTGATTAGGAGCTTAATGAGGGTTTTAGGGATTTAATTAGGTATTTATATAGAAGTTAAATAGATGGGCTGGGCTTAATGGGCTCTTAGAAAGAAATTGGGAAATGCCCAATTAAAGGAAATAAAAAGAAAAGGGAATAGAGATGATTTAATTTAATAAAACCGGAATTAGGAACTGGTAACATCCGATATTTGGTTAACCAAAAGTCGGGATGTTACACCATCACTAGCAACTTTTTATGTTTTCACAACTTAACCATTTTTTACATATTACTTAGCCAATTTACACATTCTCAATCTCGAAGGCCACCTTACGATCCATATAGCTCTGAAAGTCGCATATGATTCAAAAATCTGATACGACTCTGAAATCCCATTGACCCAAAGGTCCCATTCGATCTAAAGATCCCATTGACCTGAAGATTTTATACGGTCTTAAAATCTATGATTCCAATCGAAATACGACCGAAGATCCCCTACGGCTTAAAAAATCCATCGACGTAAACGTCTTATACTATTTAAAGATCCTGTATTATAATTTTATTTTGTTTTCTTTTAAAAAATCAATATTTAATGTTTTTCATATCTTTCCTTCAACTTTTGAACTTCTCATGCGATAACTACCAAGGATCATAGTCACACTTTCCCTCTTTAATGGTTTTACTAAATCATGCCTTCACTGCACATAATCTATCATGCATACTCTATCAGGAATTGGTATTTGCTTGCTAAGGATGAAGAATCTTTTTTAAGGCAAAAATCCAGGATTAAGTGGCTAGATGAAGATGACTCAAACACTGCCTTCTACCACCGTGCTATTAAGACAAGACAAGCTCACAACCATTATTGATTGATGATAAGGATTCGATCCTGGACTCACTGGAAGGGATAAAGCAGCATGTGGTTGAGTATTATCAGGGACTTCTTGGTGGGCAAGTGGCACATACAACCTCTTCCCCAGAGGAAATTGCTTATCTTGTTCCCTTCAGGTGTTCCTCTGAAATCATTTCTCTTCTCTCAGCCCCATTCACAGCCACTGACATTCAACATGCTTTTTTTACTTTACACAAAAAAACAAGGCTCCTAGGCCTGATGAATATCCTGCAGAATTCGTCACAGCTCATTGGAATTCAGTGGGGAGAGATATGATTGCTGTGGTTTCTGAATTTTTCTCTTCTGGGCAAATACTCTAGAAGTGGAACTCCACAATTCTATATTTGATGCCAAAAAAGACGCATGTTACAAGGATTTTAGAGTTTATGCCTATTGCTTGCTGTAATTCTGTCAGCAAAGTGATTTCAAAGCTCCTAGCTAACCGGCTTAAGCAAGTTCTTCCATATTTATTCTCAAATTCTCTGTCAGCTTTTATTCTGGGTCATTTGCTAGTGGAAAATGTGGTATTGGTGACTGAGGTCGTTCAAGGATATAACCGGAAGAAAACTTCAAAGAGATCTATGCTTAAAGTTGACCTGAAGAAGGCTTTTGACACTGTGAACTGGGATTTCGTTTTCAGCACCTTTCAACCTCTAAACTTCCCTGAAACTTTCATCAACCTCATCAAGAAATGCATAACAACTACCAAGTTCTCTATATCTGTTAATGGTGAATTGTGTGGGTATTTTCAGGGAACAAGAGGCTTAAGGTAGGGTGATCCATTATCTCCTTACCTCTTTATTCTAGTGATGGAAGTTGATGTGATCTTCCCAAGGATCGGCACTCAGAAGATTGGTAAAAAAAAGATTAGAGACAGAAGTTTGCAGAATAAAATTCTGTTTGAAGAGATGAATAGATCAGGTTGTTGTTCAGAGTTATTTCAATCACAAGAGATATAAGAGAAATGAAAAATATGCTGCAGAAGCAGCAATTTACTCTCAAGAGAAAACAAAGAGTAGAGAGATGATAAAGATGCTGCACAACGAGCGAATCACTCTCAAGAGACAAGAGAATTTCGTCCAGATTTGATAAGAGAAAGAGAGAGTTTTAATTGATAAAAGTTTGATGATCCAATCCAGGATGAGTTCTCATAAGAGATTACAAGATTATTTAAAGAGAAAGATGAGTAAAACTTAGTCAAACTCGAAAATTACAAGGAAATAAAGGTTTAAATAACTCTTAGACTACTCCAAACCATGCCCCTTCCACTTCTTGGTCGGAATCTTTCTTGGCTTTAAGTTCTTGAATCAACAATTGGGCCTTGAGAGAAGTAGACACCATTACCTCCTTTAAAACCTTCCTTTGGAAAACCTATTGGGACAAAACCAAAGGTAAGAGGAAAAAAGTACAACTGGGCCACTGATACGAACTCTTAAAGAACGGCACACACTTGGTCGGTATCAGATAGACAGGTCCTTGACTCCAACTGGTTCTCGGAGCAGATGGTAAGGCGTGAGAATAAATTCCAAAAATCCTTATGCCCAAACTCGCGGAGAACAACTTGAAACAAGGGGGTGGGACAAAGAAAAAGAGAACGCCAGTAAAAGGATGTTAGGGCATGAGAATGAATTCCCGAAAAGTCCCTAAGCCTCGATTACTACTAACGAAAACTTTAAACTTTGCAGGTGAAGGCTGCGTCTAGTTCTATGGATTGAACTTGATAAACCGAAATGATTCAAGAGGCTAACCACCTAAAGAATCGAAAAATTCAAAGAGAAAAAAGGAGAAAATCTCAGATTTATTTGATAAGTGAAGTGACGAAAATGTAAGGGGGTACAAGTCTTTATATAGTAGGCGGAGTTGTCAAAGAGACATACTCGAAAATAACAGAAAATTTAATGAAGTCTTTGACTAAAATAAATAAACTAAAGACTGACTCTTTATCTGGCCTTGACTGACTCTTAGATTGCCAAGCCAAAAATGACTCTTGAGCTGCCAAACCATGAACCAGACTGCAAATAAACTTGGGTCGATAGATGGGCAATGGACTTAACCTCGTTAAAACTCCATCCGGTAAACCCATTGGGACAAACTCGGGTTCAAAGAAAAAGTGTATTAAGCCATCAACCGGACCAGATTAGTTACAGCCATCGTTCATGAGCACGGTCACGATCTTGGATGATTCTGGGTCGCCTGGTCCGATCTTGATCCCGTTAAGTACAGCCTGAACCGCCCCTGCCAGTTTCTTAGCACTGGATCGCGTCATGGGTCCATCCGGTATTGCCAAGTGTTCGTCCAGAACCTCCATTCCTTTGTCTTGGTTGTCCTCTGGGTCCTCAAGTCTGGTCCATCTTCAATAACAGGAATAAGGTCAGAAATGTTGAAGCTGGGACTGACTAAGTACTTACCTTGCAAGTCGATATTGTAGTCGTTGTCATTGATCCGCTCAAGGATAAAGGGACCATCCACACGAGGCAATAGCTTGGACTTCCTTTCCTCTGGAAACCTGTCCTTCCTCAAATAGATCCATACCAGATTGCCTGGTTCAAACACATTTTGGTTCAGGCCCTTGTTGGCGTGTTTCTTGTGTCTTCCTTTCAATGTTCTGCTTGACCTTCTCATGTATCTGCTTGACAAGCTCGGCCTATTTCTTCCCATCCATACTCACACGCTCAGAAAAAGTTAAAGGCGTGACATCAAGTGGAGTAAGAGGATTAAAACCATAAACCAGTTGAAATGGGGAAAACAATGTAGTAGAATGAATCGCATGGTTATAAGCAAACTCTACATGTGGTAGGCAATCTTCCCACGTCCTAAGGTTCTTTTTAATAACAGAACGAAGCAATGCAGACAAGGTTCTATTAACGACCTCGGTTTGGCCGTCAGTGTGTGGGTAGCAAGTTGTGGAAAAGCATAGCTTAGTACCTAGTTTTGACCAAAGCGTTTTCCAAAAATAACTAAGGAACTTAGCATCGCGGTCAGAGACTATAGTCCTAGGCATTCCGTGCAACCTAGCCATTTCTCTAAAGAACAAGTCAGCCACATTCGACGCGTCCTCAGTCTTATGACAAGGAATAAAGTACACCATTTTTGAGAACCTATCGACCACAACAAAGACTGAATCTCGATCCTTCCTAGTTTTTGGCAATCCTAACACCAAATCCATAGAAATGTTTGTCCAAGGAGAGCTAGGAATGGGTAAGGGAGTGTATATACCTGGGCGCTGGTTTTTGGATTTCACATACTTACAGGTGATGCATCGGCCGCAAACTCTTTCCACATTTCTTTTCATGTGCGGCGAGAAGAAATGACCCTGGACCACACTAAGAGTCTTGGTTACTCCAAAGTTCCCCATCAAACCGCCGCCATGAGCCTCCCTAACAAGCAAATCACAAAGATAGACATTAGGTATACAAAGACAGTTTTCATAAAACAAGAAGTCATCACTCCGAAAATATTTTCCAGTGGCAAATTTAGAACAGGATTGATAAACTTCTTGGAAATCTGGATCGGAGTTGTAGGCTTCTTTGATCATTTCAAAACCGAGGACCTTGGCGTCTAAGGTCGAGATCAGGGTGTATCTGCGTGACAAGGCGTCGGCCACAACGTTTTCTTTTCCCTGTTTGTACTGGATCACGTACGGAAATGTTTCAATAAACTCCACCCATCTGGCATGCTGCTTATTCAGTTTCTGCTGGCTCTTGAGGTGTTTAAGAGATTGATGATCCATGTGAATCACAAACTCCTTCGGCCAGAGGTAGTGTTGCCAGGTTTGGAGCGCACGGACCAAGGCATACAGCTCATTGTCGTAGGTGGGATAGTTCAAGGTCGCGCGACCAAGTTTCTCACTTAAGTAGGCAATTGGCCGCATCTCCTGCATTATGACCGCGCCAATACCTACACCACAGGCATCGTACTCAATTTCAAAGGTTTTCATATTTGGCAAAGAAAAGAGAGGAGCATGAGTTAGTCTGTTTTTAAGGAGTTGGAACGCCTTTTCTTGTGCCGTGCCCCATTTAAAACCAACATCCTTTTTGATTACTTCGGTGAGAGGCGCTGATATGGTACTGAATTTCTTCACAAACCGTTGGTAGAAACCGGACAGGTAATGAAAACTTTGGACCTCTCTAACCGTCTTGGGACTGGGCCAGTCTTTGATCGCCTTGATCTTCTCCTCGTCGACCTGGATCCCATTGGCACATACAAGAAAGCCTAGGAACACAACACTATCCGCGCAAAAGGTACACTTTTTCAAGTTCCCAAACAATTGCTCCTTCCTAAGCACTTCTAAGACTAACCGCAAATGCTCTAAGTGCTCGACCAAGTTCTTGCTATACACTAAGATGTTATCAAAGTACACAACTAAAAAAACGCTTATAAACGATCGCAAGACATGGTTCATAAGTCTCATGAAAGTTGTAGGGACGTTGGTTAAGCCAAAAGACATTACCAACCACTCGTAAAGCCCATGCTTTGTCTTAAAGGTTGTTTTCCATTCGTCTCCCTCTTTCATCCTTATTTGGTGATATCCACTTTTCAAATCTATCTTAGAAAAAAAAGACAAGAACTGTGAAGTACATCAAGCATATCATCCAAACGGGAAATGGGGTATATGTACATTACCGTGATATTGTTGATCGTGCGGCAATTTACGCACATACGCCACATGTCGTCCTTCTTTGGCACAAGTAAGACCGGGACTGCGCAAGGACTCAAACTCTCCTGTATATGTCATTTCCCCATTAGCTCTCCGACCTGCCGCTGCAGTTCCATCGTTTTAACCGGGTACAAAGTCGATCTGATGTTCGATTTCGCGGATGGGAGGCAGACCGCTTAGGCTTTCTTCTGGAAAGACGTCCTTGAATTTCTGAAAAATAGGCAAAACGCTGCTCGGGAGATCCGGCTCACGGTCAGTATGGCTAGCCAAGGCATTTTTAAATATTAACAAGAAAAAAGATTGTCTCGTAAGCATGGCATACTTAAGTTCACTTGGCCTCACAAAAAGAGTTTCTTCCCTCACGGGTGCGCTCTCTAAGGCCTTTTCTGGGGTTTTTCTCAAATTCTCAGATTTAGTAGAAGTGTTTAGAGGGTCACTCACAATGCTTTTTCTTTTGTGGCTTTGCTCGAGTTTGATTTGGTCTAAGTAGACCTCTTGCGTAGACAAAGGCGCTAGGGTGATCTTGCGGCCTTGGTGTTTGAACATGTGTTTGTTGGAGAAGCCATCGTGAATAGCCTTACGGTCATACTGCCAAGATCGGCCCAAAAGAATATGACCGGCTTTCATTGGCAACACATCACACATGATCTCATCCTCATACCGTCCGATAGATAATGGAACTGAGACCTGCTTTGTGACCTTCAGCTGCCTTTGGTTATTTAGCCACCTGAGACTATAAGGTTGCAGATGCTTGTGCGTCTCCAGGCCAAGTTTCTCCACCATGGTAGTACTTGCCACGTTTGTACATCTGCCTCCATCGATGATCAGGCTGCAAACCTTACCCATTACCAAGCACCGGGTATGAAATAGGTTCTCGCGCTGATCCTCCTCTCTCACGGGTTCCTGAGCTAGTAGAACTCTCCAGGCAACGAGCCATTTACCTTCTGCTGCTCGTTTCTCATCCTCTTCATCGTCATAAATAGGTCTGGTATCCTTACCATCGGACACGATCTCCTCTGAGTCAAGAAGCAACATGGTTCGTTGGTTTGGACATTTATTAACATAATGACATTTACCTCGATACTTAAAGCATTCAATGTTACGGTGTCTAGCCGGTGTAGCCTCGGCTTTTCCTTTGTAGTCGGATGTAGAGGAGCTGAGTTTGGAATCCAACATGGACTTAGTGTCGGATCGAGATGGATAGCTCTCCTTATCTGTCGGTCGCGAACTGGAACCATATGCGGGTCGGTTAGTGCCTTTGCGTTTCAGCTGCTGTTCCACTAGTACCGTCTTGTGGTACATCTCACCAATGTCCCGATAGTCCTGCAGTTCCATACCGTCGCATCTTCCGGCTCTACCGTATCGGCTTTCAGCATCAGCCGATCCATCTCGTGGTAATACTCCTCGACATTTTTAGATCCCTGGGTCAAATGTCTGAGTCGAGTGTGTAGCTTCCGTTGGTAGTGACTTGGTACGAACCTACGTCCATCATCCGTGCCTTTTCGTCTCATGTTTCGACCAGTCTATCTCCGTTCCTCCTCCGGGTTGTGACAACTTAGTCCCACCAGTCTAATGTGTAACCATAGAATTCGGTGGTGGCCAGGTTGATCTTCATTTGTTCGGAGAAGTTCTGACATCCGAACAAGATGTCAATCTTCTTTTTCCACTCAAGAAACGCGTCTGGATTGGTCGTCCCGTAAAAAGATGGAACCCTCAATTTCATGCCCCCAAAGTCGTTATCATTCCGAACATGGACTGGTTCTGGTTAATATTGCTCTCGGCTTTGATCGTTACGGTCTCGGCAAACCTCGTCCCAGTTTTGGCCGCGGATTGGATCAGGATCGTAACGCTCACGTCCGCGGTTTGGCACATGGTTCAGCCTGCGTCTGTCTTCCCGGCCGCGTTGGGTCAAACCCGACTGCCTCCCGAGGTATGACCGTCAGCATAAAATTGGTTGTCTGCGAAAAACTCATTCTGGTTATGATTTCTCCTCAGATGGTCTGGATCCTCACGGTTCCGATTGCTACTTCCTTCCCCATCTGATTGCCTTGGCTGTATTTCAAGCCGTTCCAACCGCTGACTCATGCGCTCCATCATTTCAGTTAGGTTGTTTAGTTTAGCGACCATCTCCTTAGGACTGACCCACCGAATGTGATTACCGTCACGGAATGTGTAGTATTCCCAATCGCCGTCAGAAAGGTCAGATGACATATAATGTACCTCGCAAAATTTAGCAAACTTCTTAGTAAAATTTTCTCACTTTAGGGAAGATATAAAATAATTGATTTCAACTGATTATTATTATTTTTTTTATTATTTTATTTTTTATTATTATTTTTTTAAACTAGATCTGGAATAACAAAAGAAGGAAAGATAAGACGGAATTTAAAAAGACAAAAGATAGGTAATACCGCTTTCTTCAAGTGTGTGGCACTGAAACCACTTGACGAACTCTCAAAGAACGGCACACACTTGGTCGTTATCGGATGGATAGATCGTTGACTCCAACTGGTTCTCGAAAGTAGATGCTAAGGCGTGAGAATAAATCCCGAAAATTCTTAGGCCCAAACTTGCGGAGAACAACTTGAAATAAGGGGATGGAACAAAGAAAAACAGAACGCTGGTAAAAGGATGTTAGGGCGTGAGAAATGAATTCCCGAAAAGTCCCTAAGCCCCGATTACTACTAACGAGAACTTTAAACTTTGCAGGCGAAAGCTGCGTTAATTCTATGGATTGAACTTGATAAACCGAAAATGATTCAAGTGGCTAACCACCTAAAGAATCGAAAAAGCTCAAAGAGAACAAAGGAGAAAATCTCAGATTTATTTGATAAGTGAAGTGGTGAAAATGTAAGGTAGTACATGCAAGCCTTTATATAGTAGGCGGAGTAGTCAAAGAGACATACTCAAAAATGACTGAAAATTTAATGAAGTCTTTGACTGAAATAAATAAACTAAAGACTGATTCTTCGGCTGGCCTTGACTGACTCTTGGACTGCCAAGCCAAAAATGACTCTTGAGCTGCCGACCCATGAACCAGACCACGAACAAACCTGGGTCGATAGATGGGTAATGGACTTAACCTCGTTAAAAACTCACCCGGTAAATCCATTGGGACAAACCCGAGTGTAAGAAAAAAGAGTATTAAGCCATCACCCGGACCAGATTAGTTACAGCCATCGTTCATGAGCACGGTCACGATCTTGGGTGATGCGGGGTCCCCTGGTCCGATCTTGATCCCGTTAAGTACAGCCTGAACCGCCCCTGCCATCTTTTTAGTCCTGGATCGCGTCATGGGTCCATCCGGTATGGCCAAGTGTTCGTCCGGAAACTTGATTCCTTTGTCTGGGTCGTCCTCTGGGTCCATGATCAAATCAGCCACTTATCCAATTGTTGATCTACTTAAGCCTGAATCAAAACCAGTGTGGTTTGTAATTTGTATTCTCCAGCCTGGCTCAAGCGGTCTTCTTTGTTCCATAGATGAGTAGGTATCACGCCAAAGTCTTCTTTGATCTTATCAGCCTTAGCTCCTTTGCTTACAGACAAATCTCCTTCGGCTACAAGCTGTTTCTTTATTCCATGCTCTGGTTCGAGCTCTCCTTTCTTGATGATGTTCAGTATCGCTGATAGATAAGACTTTTAAGGGTCTCAGGGCTATCAATCCCCTTGTCAATGTAGTACAAAGAGGTTTATCAATCCAGATGTGGTGTTAGACACTAAGCTATATGATCAAGTTCTTAATTCAAGCAAACAAGAATAGGTTTTGATTAATCTAGAGACAACTATAAACATAAACAGGTTTAAAGACAAATGACAATGACAAATGATGTGAATATGATATGATGGAGGCATGAGATTCTAGACATGATAGTTGGCTAGGGTGCCTTGGTGTTAAACTAGAAATGCTAATGACAATGATGAGACATGATTCAAATGATTAAGAACTCTAATCTAGGTTAATCCTCTCATGAAGGTATTAACCCCTATACTAATCCATTTTCAAACCAAATTCCCATTTGTGAAACATGAATCAATATGCATTAACAAACAGCTCTTAATGATCATTCAAGCATTTAACAAATCATTCCCATGATGAAAAATTACTTAAACCTCTAACACAACTCTTTCAGGAATTTCATCAAACACTTTTGGTGCATGAAATTCCCAGAATCTAGATCTCAAGTGATTATCAAGGATTTAGCATAGAGAACAGCTGTTTAGAGAGATGAATCAATGAATCTAGCCCTAAGCACTCCTAATCTAACACTTTAGCACCCTAACCTACACATCTAGAACCTCATTAAGGTGACTACTCACTAATCATACTAATCTCTCTTAAACTTTTGCAAGTTGAGTAGATTAGCATGATTAATGATGAGAAATGGAGATGGAGATGATAGATTCAAAAGAAAACAGCTTTAAACACCCAGATCTCCTTAAACTCTCTTGATTAAACACTCAAATAAAGATATTTCTCTTCTTAATGGAGTCTTTTCACCAAAAAGGCAAGAGACAAAGGGAATAAAACTTAGTTCTCCCCCAAAAAACCCTAAAAAGTATTTATACCTTCTTAAAAACGAACCGGGTCAGCCCGGAACAAACCGGGTCCTGACCCGGCTTTAATGGATAAAGTGGGAAAAGCTGCGGGTCGGTTCAGTATGTCCCAGGCCGCACACCTAAGTCGCAGTAGATGAAGACTTGTCTTGTGAGGCTTGAATCACCTTGTCGGAGCCGCACGCCTATCTAGGAGTAAATTGCGAGTGTTTCTGCGGCATGGTCTCCTTCCTCTCCAACTCGCAGGGCTGAGCCGGTTTCTGGGGGATGTAGAAACTGTGCGGGTTGGTCTCTATTGCACTTAGGTCGCAGGCTCAAGTCGGAGTGAATTCCGAGTGATCGTGCGGCATAGATCCAGGCGCGGATGACTCGCATGCCTAAGTCGCACGATTGTGGACTTAGCATTTCTCTTGCTCGGGAGCTCCAGACCTCTTCCAGTGATAGTTTACCCGCACATTTCAACTCGCAGCATCAGCATTCAGGTGTTCATCTTCAGGCCTGCGGGTTAACCAAGTCGCAAGACCATCTCGCAGCATCCAGAGCAGCTTAGATCACTTCGCATTCCGGAGAGTGTAACTCCTGTGATACTTGTCCGAATTGAATGATTTCGGTTGCAGAAGACAGAGGACTCATTTATCTCCAACTTTTGTGAAGGAAGTTTCAGTGCTTGGGAGGTGGAAGGCTTCCTGGAGGGCACATCTTTGCAGTGCATGTATACGACCAGAGAGAGGCGTCTAGACATGTGTCCATTCCGGAGGCCGTATCTTCCTGCTCATAGATCCGAATTGAATGCTCTTGGACGTTCTGGAAAGAAAACTCAAATGTCTCTGATTCTCATGAAGGACCCGGAAGCTGAATCGGCCTGGAAGTGCACCGTCCTTCGCATCCTTCAGAACTGATCTGCTCGGTCCGGAATACCTGCGAGACAGGGGTTTCTTCCGACGAGCTTATCTCTCTGCTCACGCGTCCGAATTCTACGATTCCAATTGCTATGAGACCGTGCTTCAATGCTCTCCAACTTCTATGAAGGACCCGCCATCTGAATCGGACCGGAAGGCACCCCGGACAGGTGATTTCTGAGACTCGTTCGCACCCGGAGATTTTGGCCGATATACTTAATTCGCGGTACGTGAAAATGGCCGGTAAAGCTTCCCGCGGTACATGAAAATGGCCGGTAAAACCTTCCTGGCCAGCGAGAATGGCCGATAACCTCCATAGACTCAAGTTTTCCACTTTTTCAAGCTCTGCTCACCATTCCACCTCCTGGATTCATCTTTTCAGCTCCATAATCACCTGATAGACACTCAAAACATGCAAAGACTCATTGGGACCTAATGCATCTCCTAAGTTCTAAAACAAACCCTAGGGACCTAAAATACATGAAATAAAACATGATTTGGAATGATTTATGCAACCTAAATGATGCAAATTATGAACATATCAATCGCATCATCCTCCCCTTGTTGAAAAGGATTTATCCTCAAATCAGGAGCATCTGCCAAGAACAAAACTAAGTTAGAACCATTAGAACTTGAATTTGTATTATGTTTACCTTGCAAGTATGTTTTGGCAGTGATCTGTGTTGGAGTTTGAGGTATTCCATGCTTCCTAGCATTATTTAAGTCAGAGTATTCAATTTCCACACGTCCTCCAGTCGTCATCCCTTTTCCTTGTGTTTTTTGAGCTCCTTTTTCAGTGGTGATTTGATTGTTTAGAAACTCCTTTAGCTTAAGGCTCTTTTTGGTGAAGTTGAGGCCTTCGGATGGATTTTTCAAAGGAAAGATGCAATCTATTTGTCCAAACTGAATTCTGTTCCGGCTATTGTCTTCTAAAGGTTCAGTTGGCCTAAGAAAATCATCCTTATAGTCCTGCAAAACAAGAGATCTTCCACTCGGCATCTCCGGTGCAACATTAGATAAACTCAAAAGAGTTTCCTTATAAGCAGACTTATGACTAAGTGACTGAGAGAGTAGAGTTTTTTGGAAATTACCATATTTGGCAAGGAATTTTGATTGCTTGTAGGTGTTATTCTCAGCCTGTTTCCATTTCTTCTTTTGATCTTGATAAATCTCGAAAGGTGTCATTGGAACAAGAGTGTGCTTCCTGCCTTTTAACTCAAAAGAATACTTGTTTGTGGAGCTATCATGAGTCACTTGTCTATCATACTGCCATTGCCTTCCCAACAGAATGTGACTGGTCTCAATAGGTAGAACATCACTCATAATTTTCTCCTCATATTTTCCAAGGGTTAGATAAACCGGTACTTGGTTGTTTACTCGCATTTTACCTTTATCATTGAGCCAGTGCAGATTGTATGGATTGGGATGCTTCTTCACGGTCAAGCCAAGCTTATTAACCATGTATTCACTTGCTACAATTGTGCAGCTTCCTCCATCGATGATGAGATTGCACACCTTGCCTTGCACATGACATCTTGTGTGAAACAGGTTTTGTCATTGTGCTTCCTCCTCTGCCTTAGCTTGCACGTTTAGTATCTTTTTCATAATCAAAAGATCTCCTGTAGCAGCATATTCCTCTTGCTCTTCCACTGAATCTGAGATATCTTTTTCATCCTCTGATCGATTCATACTCACCATTCTCTAAGAGAGTCAGAACTCTCTTGTTAGGACATATACTAGCAATGTGTCCTCTTCCTTGACACTTGAAGCAGACAATCTCACGAGCTCTAGTAGTAGCTGCTTCGGTTTTGACCTTGAAGTGTAGTTTAGTAGAGAATGATTTAGAAGACACCGCAGGCTCAGCACTTTTTCTTTCTTCTTTGGCAAAGCTTGGTCTAATCGTAGATGAACCAGCTCCAAAAGTTGATCGAGATCCTCTCCGCTTGAGATGTTGTTCAACCAGAACTGCCTTGTGATATATCTCCTCTAGATCAGCATAGCTTTGTATCTCTACTCAGTCTTGAACTTCTTAGTTTAACCCACTCAGTAACCTAGCAATGGCTGCTTCTTCGTCTTCTTTAATACCAGCCTTGATCATCAGAGATTCCATTTCATGAAAATAATCTTCTACACTGCTGTTACCTTGAGTCAAACGCCTAAGTCTCTGGTGTAGCTCCCAGTGATGAAGAACTTCTTCATGAGTTCTTTCAACTCATCCCAAGTATCCACATATCCGATTTCACATTATGTATACACAACATCGTCCTCTCACCAAGGTATGGTCCCATATCCGATTTCCCATTATGTGAGCTGCGATAAGTTTTTTCCATCGCATAGAACCTTTCTTGCAGCGATTACTGGTGGTGATGAACCTACGTCGTTTAAGGAAGCAATGAAAGATGAGCGATGGAGGAATGCTGCATCAATGGAGGTTAAAGCTTTGGAAGCCAATCGAACATGGGATGTTACAGATCTTCCACCGAATAAGAAAGCCATTGGGTGTCATTGGGTTTTTACGATCAAATATACATCCAATTGGGAATTTGAACCCTATAAAGCACGCTTGGTGGCATATGGGAATATACAAGAAGCAGGTTTGGATTATGACGAAACTTTTGCTTTGTTCATCAAGATGACGATGGTTACAATGTTTTTAAAAGTTACAGCAGTGAAGGAATGGAAGTTCACCGGATGGACGTACATAACGCATTCTTGCATGGTGATCTTCACAAAGAAGTCTATATGAAGATGCCTTCCAGGTTCGAATCATTAGATAAAACGAGGTGTGTCGACTAAGAAATTCACTATACGGCATGCGCCAGGCACCGAGATGCTGGTTCTCTTAACTGACTGCAGCATTACGAGGGTATGATTTTATTCAACAAAAACCTGATTATTCATTGTTTACGTTGGTGTGCGGGTCTATGCAGCTATACATACTCATCTATATTGACGATTTGTTAATCGGGAGAATGATCTGATGGCTATAAAGAAATTCAAAGGCTATCTAAGCCAATGTTGTCACATGAAGGACATGGAGACTTTTAAATATTGCGCGGCATAGATATTGCAAGTGATAACTAGAGGTTTTTAGGCTCTAAATAGGGGTTATCAATCCCTTAGCTGTTGCAGCATAAAGGGTTTATCAGTCCAATGTGTGGTAGACACTAGAATATAAGACAGTTTCTTAATTCAAGCAAATGGTGAAGATTGTTTGTGACTAGTGCCTAAAACAAGATTGAAACTAAAACAAAGATTAATGATCAAATAAACAAGCAAGCAATGACAACTAAACAAGATGAGATGATATGAAATGATGGGAGCATGAGATTCTAGACATGATAGTTGGCTAGGGTGCTTTGGTGCTAAACCAGAAGTGCTAATGACAATGATGAGACAAGATTCAAATGATTTAGAACTCTAATCTAGATTAATCCTCTCATGAAGGTATTAACCTCTACACTAATCCATTTTTAAACCAAATCATCATTTGTGAAATATGAATCAGTGAGCATTAATAAACAGTTCTAAAAGATCATTCAAGCAAATAACAAGACATCATCATGCAGCAAATGCTTAAACCTCTAATACACCTCTTTCAGGAATTTCATCAAACACTTTTGGTGCATGAAATTCCTTGAATCTAGATCTCAAGTGATATGCAAGGATCTAGCCAAGAGAACAGCTGTTTAGAGAGATGAATCAATGAATCTAGCCCTAAGCACTCCTAATCTAACACTTTAGCACCCTAACCTACACATCTAGAACCTCATTAAGGTGACTACTCACTAATCATACTAATCTCTCTTAAACCTTTGCAAGTTGAGGAGATTGGCATGATTAATGATGAAAAATGAGATGGAGAAGATGGATAACGATGGATTTTGCAGCTTTAAACACAAAGATCTCTCAAACTCTCTTGATTAAAACTCAAAAAGGGAGATATTTCTCTTCTTAAGAGGAGTCTTTTCACAAAAGAGGCAAGAGATTAAGAGAATAAAGCTTGGTCCTTTGGGTAAAACCCTAAAAACTACATATATAAGTCCTTAAACAAACCGGGTCAGCCCGGAACAAACCGGGTCCTGACCTTGCCTTGATGGGTAAATATGAGGTTTGCCACGGTCAAATGATTCTTGGACAGACCGTGGCAAAGAAACCGTGTCAAGGCTCAAACGGTTGTTCTTGAAGAAATAGGCTGCGTCGGCTTGAGTTAGACCGTGATGCATGGCCGTGTCATGTCCTTTCTAGGTTTGGATGATGATCATATTTGATTGCCACGGTCTTGCTTGGCTCGTGTCTCTTGAGCGTGGCAAAGCAGTGGAACATTCGGTGATTGTCACGGCCTGATGATTGGCCGTGTCTCTTGGTCGTGTCGAGTCCTTTAAGCTTTTGCCGCGGTCAGATGTAGGCCGTATCTCTTGACCGTGTCATTCGCCGAAGGTTGGCACTCTGAAGCAGCATCTTGTCACGATCAAGTGTAGGCCGTGGCATTCTCCCCGTGTCATTCGCTGAAGGTTGGTAAAACCTTTTCACGGTCAAGTATGGACCGTGGCGATATGACCGTGTCATGAGCCTTTGTCTTTTAAGCAAGAACTCGGGTGTTGCCACGCCTAAGTGTAAGGCCGTGGCACCGTAACCGTGTCAAATCCTGAGAGACGTCATAACATTCCACGACTAACCCCAGACCGTGACGTTCTCACTGTGTCAGAGTATGACACTTAGCATAATTTCCATCCTTATACGCCTGATTGACCTGTCTGTCTCTCGCTTTCCGGAACTCACACCTCACAACTCCAAATAACACCAAACTAATTCCAAAGGAAAGATGACTCATCAAGCTCAAACTTTGCTGAAGAAATCTTTGATTCTCGGGGAGTGGAAGGTTCCCCGGACGGCTCATCTCTGCAATGCATTGGAACGATCAACGAGAAACTCTTGGACCAGTGTTCACACCGGAGACTGTATCTTGCAGCACATAGCTCCAACCTGGATGATCTAAGACGTTCTGGAAAGAGCACTTAAAGATCTCGAATCTTGATGAAGACCTCGGCAACTGAATCAGAATGGAAAGGCATCATCCCACGCAATCTCTGTGATTCATCGGACCGGTCTTGAAACTATAGCGAGACAGATGTGCCTTCCAGTGAGCTTAACTCTCTGCTCACGACTCCAAATTAAATGATTCTACCTGTTTTGGATATGTGATCTGATCATCTCCAGCTTTTCTGAATACCCTGTAATCTGAATCGGACGTTAAGACTTCCTGGACAGGCGATCTTTCCAGACGTATGAGATTGCTCCGGAACGAATGCGAGAGAGGTCTGTCTTCCGGTGGCCGTATCTTTCAGCTCGGTGCTCCAAACACATCAAATCAAACTGTTCTGAGATCTAGACTCCATTATCTTAATCTTTTCTGAAGACCCCGGAGGCTGAATCGCCCAGCAAGACCTTCCGGTAAGACGATTTCAGAGATATATCTGTACCCGGGAATTTTGGCCGAGAAACTTGAACAGCCGGTACGCGTTTTGGCCGAGAAATCCACTCGCAGTACATAAGAATAGCCGAGAAAAAGTTCCCACGGTACAGGCTAGCGCCGAGAACATCCAAAAGGCTGCTTTCACCATTTTCAAGGCTCTGATCACTATTTGTTTTCCTGGTTTCACCTTTTCAGCTTCAAATAGCTCCAAATACACCTGATAAACACTCCAAACCATGCAAAGACTCATTGAGACCTAATGCAACACCTAAGCCCTAAAACAACACCTAAGGACCTAAAATGCATGAACTAAAATATGATTTGGAATAAAATATACAACCTAAATGATGCAAATTATGAACATATCAACTCCCCCACACTTGTTCTTTGTTTCTCCTCAAGCAAAAAGAGCAAATGAGAGAAAGAGTTTGGATGCATTGGGAGTTCATATTCCTTAATGAGAGAGTATATTACTAAAAGAATTCAAGGCTCACTGTCCTAGTTGCTAATTCTAAGATGCAGTGCAAACAAGATTACTCACAAAACTTTTGCCATACTCATCAAAAAATGAATCAAGCTCAAGCTTAAGTTTTCACAAACAGCCATAGTTCCAACCTTTTGACATTCATTAATGCTCATGTGAATCATGCTTATGCAAATCATGTGAACTCACTTGTCTTGGGACAGGGTTATGAGACAAAGATGATCTCATTCAATGCTTATGGTTTCAATGCAGCTCAAGGGATCACTCAGGAAGGAATAAACTTTAACAGAATGCTAAGGGTAAAAGGCAACTGCTGCATACAAGAGTAGAATCCCATCTACCCAGTGCCCCAAGTTGGTCTTTCTCCTTAACTCTACTCCCATGAAGATCACATCCTCTCTCAAGGCATTCATTGCCTCATCAACCCACTCCTCACTTCACTTCTCACTCTTTTTTTTTTTCACCAGGGGATTCATCTTTAAACTCAGGCTTCGGGGTCTGAACTTTCCACTTAGCTCTTTCTCACATAACACTGTCTAGCCTCTTTTCTTTTCTTTTCAAACACTTGAGCCTTTTGGCTTCTTTTCTTTTCTTTTTACTTAGCAGCTAGACTTTTCTTATCAAAACACAAGAGCTTATCTTTCTTTAAACAGCAGACCCCAAACCGCTTTCTTTTCTTTTCCATCCCTGGTTCTCATTTCAAACTCTCTCTTTTTCACTCAGTGTTTCCCAAGATATCTTCCTAGCCTACTCTAGACTCATGATGCAGAGCTAGATCTACATGAGACTCTACTCTTGTCGCCCTAAACCCAACACTTTCTGTCAAGTTTATTCAGAAAAAGGCCTCACATCTCTCACTATAGTGTTTCAGGCTTCAAGGAATGTTTGGTTCAAGGCAGGGAACTGTCTCAAGATGAGAGAACAGCTATTTGAGCTAGCAAAGAGTGGTAAAAAGGGTAAGAGAGCTCAAATATTTTAAGGGTACCCATGAGTTCACAATGGCATGCACAAACAATGATAATTAGATTGTCAAATTATGGTTCTCACTTAGATAAGGCTGGAACTAATCAAAGCTTGATTCACTCAACAAGTTCAAAGCATGGATCAGTCTTGATATCTTTCTTGTTTACATGCATCAAAGAACTAGAAACTAGGGCAGTGAACCGAATTCTTAAAGTGATATTCTCTCAGGAAAACCTATCATCACTCCTTGCATTGATGCAGCCTAGATGAATATGCAACTAGACTCAATCCTAAAAATGAGAATGCAACTACATGAGCATTTTTTTGTGAAATTTTTATTTTTTGATTTTTTGATTTTTTTGGTTTTTATATGCACTTAGATGCAACTACATGAATGCAAGCAAGAATGTGACTCAAGATTCAAAGTAGAAAATAAGAACAGAGAAAATATGATTAGTAAAAGATGAAACTCCTCCCCCAAACTTAAATAACACAGTCCCATGTGTTATAAAAGTATGAGAAAGGAGTAAAAGCTACACAAACAAGTAAAATGCAAAGAGAAAAAGAAAGACTATATGCATATGTACAAGGGTTGGAGTGGTTACCTCAATCGCTGAGATCGGATCCCACGTAATACGAGGGATTGGAGGTGGAGCATGATGGTGTTGGCTCTCTAGGTGGACTGCTCTCAGGTGAATCTGGTGGGAAAGCTTTAGCCGGATTGATCCAATCTTCTTTTCCCGTTGGGAACTCACGGTCACGAGCTTTTGAGCTCTCTCCCACCTCTTCTGTTGTGGCTGGTGCAGGTGAAGCGGCCGAGTCTTTATCTGGTGAGGCCGGCGCTTTGAGCTTCTTTACCTTCTTGTTTAGTTGCCTCACACAGTCAACTAGCTTGCGAATCGTTTTTTCTTGCCATTTGTACCATTTCTGAAGTCCATTAACTCTTGAGTACAGATTCCTTGTGTGATACTCAGGCTCACCCCAAACATAAGGATCAAAATGGTACCGAGCTGCTCCCATCCTTTTTTCAAGAACTCTTGGCTCCTCATTCTCACAACCGTTAGCCCTAGCTGTGTTCTGCTCTTCAACCGGCTCTTTACCCTTGGATCCTGCGGTCTTCTTGCATTTGTGAGGGTCAATGGCTGGATTGTAGAGCTGATCCTTTAGAACAATAAAGGAGACATTGTGTCTTTCTGTGAGAGTGGTGATGTCTGGGTGTGGCAACAGAACTTGAACCTTTTCATCTTGTAAGAGCTTGAAAGTGTACAAGAAGTTCTCACCATTGCTTTCTTTTAAAAATCCAACCTTGGTGAGGGCAGCTTCATCAATCAACTCAGACATGATCTCAACATCATCAATGACAAAACCTCTTGCTTTCAAAATCTTTTTCACTAACCATCCATTGTGCAACTTAGTGATCTTTTGCTTTTTGCCCTCACTCCAAGCAATCTCTTTGTATATCAGCATGTGACGTGCCAAGAATGTACCAACAGAAGGGATGTAGTGTGGGAGACGAAATTCTTTCTTGCTCTTCAAGTGGCTGATGAGAGGATGTACACCAATACCCAAGAGCTCCATATCAGCTAGGTGCACCACGCCATCATTGTGTTTGGTAAAAAACATTTGGCAAAGCACCTTGTGAGCATAACGGATGGCTGAGTTTCTTATCTATGAACTCTTGCATCTTCCTCCTCTGAAGCTCCCAAAAGCTATTGTATCCCACAGACCAGTAATCCTGTGATCAGGGTAGGTGAACTTCAATGTCTCATCCTCTGCAGGACTTGGAAAGCCAAAGATCTCATCTAGTTCCTTGAAACTCACTTGGTATGGTTTACCATTGACTGTGAACTCTATGTGCCCAAGACCATTGCCCTCTTTGATCCTCTGATCTCTGGGGCCATACTCACAGACTTCAAGGGATGCAAGAAACTCTTGTGTTACTCCATCATGAGCTACATCTTTCATCTCAAAAAATCCACCAAATCTCATATTGTTAAAAATCAGCTGAACCTCTTCAAATAGCCCCATCTTTTAAAGCAGCTCCATATCAGGGAACTTGGTTTGCAACACCTTTACATCCTTGAACATAGCATAGTAATCATCAAAAGTTGGTTCTCGGACTTCAGGTTCTGACCTTTTCATTGCTTTCTTAACCGGCTGCAATGCTACTTCAGGGTCACTCTCGGTTTCATCATCATTTTCAGCCACAGCCATCTCTTTTCCTTTTCTTTGAACAGCTTTAACCAATGCCAATTCTTTACCAGTAGTCTTCGAAGTAGAAGCCTTTGTTCTCTTCGGTGCAGCCACTTTCTTTACTTGCTTCTCAGCCGGCTTCTTTGGCTTTCTTGTTCTCTTTTTTCTTTCAAAAACCTTACTCCCAAAGGGCAGAATCTGATCCTCTGAAGCTCCAGCTTTTTCTTGTTTAGTTCTCTCCATGGCTGCAGTTCTTTTTGTTCCTCCCATCCTGCATTTGCTCAAACAGCTATGAGCACTAAAGCAAGAGAACAACAAAAATCTTCCAAAAATTCACCAAGTTCAAGAGTGGCACAGATCGATTTTTCAAGAAAAGAATGTGTCTTTAGCCAGTCATAAATTCAATAAACTCACAGCAATGCCAAGAAGCAATGCACACAAAGAATTCGGCTTGAAACACAAATTCTTGAAAGAGAATCGAAATAATTGGTAAATTTAAGGAAGTTTTTCAAAAATTCCAAGAACAGGTTATTCTCAAGCAAGAACCAAGTTTTTCCTACCTATTCTACGTG
Source organism: Eutrema salsugineum (assembly GCF_000478725.1). Taxonomy (NCBI): domain Eukaryota; kingdom Viridiplantae; phylum Streptophyta; class Magnoliopsida; order Brassicales; family Brassicaceae; genus Eutrema; species Eutrema salsugineum. The sequence goes on from NW_006256829.1 coordinate 17,245,521, forward strand.
CATAGCATTCACAAAATAATTCCAAAGTATCAAGCGACCTATTAAAATCGATTCCATGTATTTCAAGTTCATGAACAGTACATTTAAGACATGGAAAAGGTGAGTTTTAACAGGTGAAAATACCTTGGAATCTTCAAAGTTCGAGTGAAATGCGAGAATGCAGCAAGAATACTAGACAGGATTACGAGTTCAATGCAGTTGGAATTTCTAAATTTGGTTCTGTAATGAGAGAGATATGGAAGTTTTAAGTTCAGGAATGGAGGAAAAAAGAGCAAACTCGGGGTGTCTGATGGAAGAGGAGGGCTCGGGTGGGGATCAGCTGTAAAAAGCGCGTCTTTGACCGGTCAACGTCCGTACGGTCTTTCCGATTTCAAAATTTTTGCCGTGCCTGGTTGAAAGTGTCACCGTACCGTGTCAAAACCTGAAGACCTGCTTGTTTTTGCTGCGGCCTGGAGCGTCCCGTGTCATTTTCCCGTGGCGATCTCCGAATAAAAATCTCCCGACTGAAATATGTTGACACGGTCTGGGGCTGACCGTGTCATTCTCCTTGTGGCAGCCCGATAGTGAGGTAAGCCGGCTAAGGCACACCTGACACGGTTCGGATCGTGCGTGACATCGTGCCGCGACTTCACCTGATAAGAAAAATATCGGCTAAAAAATTCTTGCCACGGTCTGGACCGACCGTGTCAATCGCCCCGCCCCGTGGCATTTCTCGAATCATGCGTCTTTGACCAAACAGGTGCCACGGTCTACATCATCTCCCATGCCAGCCGACCGCGTCAAACCCTAAAGCTTGTGCCATCCAAAGTCTCTTTTTCCACGGCCGGCCTGAGGACCGCGTCTCCTGACCAAGGCAAATCCCGAATCATGTGCAAACTTGCCACGGTCAGGCTTTGAACCGTGACTTCTCCTCATGGCTTTATCCAAACATCTTGCCAAGCCTGATTTCTGACCGTGGCCGGCCACCATGGCAAAGTCCAAACATGGCTCCTTTGTTTCTCTCTCCACTTCCTTGCATCTTGCAACTGTTTCATGAGGCCAAACTCAAACCAGTGACCTGTAAACACTAAACAAACCCATCAAAACATCCTAAAACATAAAAAGAAAGAAAAGAAAAGATCAAAAGCATATTTACAGAGGATAAGCTTCGGGTGTCTCCCAAGAGCACTTTGTTTAAAGTCTCTAAGTTTGATTTTGATACCAAGTTTATGCTGATGGTGGATCAAGAAGGGGAACTGATCTAACTTCCTCCTTCTTTTGTGAGACTAGGTAGTGTTTGATCCTTTGGCCATTGACCACAAACTTTTGACCATCTTTACCTTCTAACACAACAGCTCCATATGGCCTAACTTCAAGAATATTAAAGGGACCAGACCATCTAGACTTAAGTTTTCCAGGAAATAACTTAAGCCTAGAGTTGAACAGCAACACCAAATCACCTTCCTTGAACTCCCTTTTCAAAATCCTTTGATCATGTAGAGCTTTGGTCTTTTCTTTGTATATCTTAGAGCTCTCAAAAACCTCCAACCTGATCTCTTCAAGTTCATGGAGTTGAATTATCCTTTTCTCTTGAGATGTTTTGATATCAAAGTTCAGCAACTTCACAGCCCATAATTCCTTGTACTCCAGCTCAACAGGAAGGTGGCATCTCTTCCCATATAGCAGATTGAAAGGAGATGTCCCAATTGGAGTCTTAAAGGATGTTCTATAAGCCCACAATGCATCATCCAACCTTTTGCTCCAATCTTTTCTGCTTGAGCTAACAGTCCTCTCAAGAATGACCTTAATTTATCTATTAGACACTTCAACCTGGCCACTAGTTTGAGGATGATAAGGAGTAGCTACCTTATGTTTCACTCTATGCTTCCTCAGCAGTCCCTCTAAGGTTTTTGTTCTCAAAATGAGAATCTCCATCAGAAATAACAACCCTTGGTACTCCAAATCTTGGGAAGATTATGTTCTTGAACAACCTGACCACCACCTTGGAATCATTGGTAGGGGAAGCAATAGCCTCAACCCATTTGGACACATAGTCCACAGCCACTAATATGTACTGATTCCCATAAGATGAGATAAATGGCCCCATAAAGTCCACTCCCCAACAATCAAAAACTTCAACCTCAAATATTGGATTTTGAGGCATTTCACTCCTCTTTGAAATGTTCCCATGCCTCTGACAGGCATCACATGCTGAAACAACCCTCTGAGCGTCCTTAAACATAGTAGGCCACCAAAACCCACTCTGAAGAACCTTGGCCACCGTCTTGAATGCTCCCATTTGACCCCCAAAAGCTGATCCATGGCACTATTGCAACACAGGTTGCATCTCCTCTTCAGCAAGACACCTTCTATACAGCTGATCTTTGTTCAGGACATACAGGTAAGGCTAATCCCAATGGTATCTTTGGACATCTTTGAAGAACTTCTTTCTGTGGTAAGCATCAATTTCTGGTGGTTCCACTCCACAAGCAAGAAAGTTCACAATGTCAGCAAACCAAGGCATTATCCTCTCTTGGATGTTATCCACTTCCTCAAACTTCAAGTAAGAGTTGAGCACCATCAATGATTCCTCAGGGAGAGAGTCATTAAGAGGGACTTCATAGTCCACTCTTAACCAAGAGAGATGGTCTGCAGCTCCATTCTCTATGTCCTTCTTGTCTTGTACCTCCATATCAAACTCTTGAAGTAAGAGGACCCATCTCAAAAGTCTAGGCTTGGCATCTTTCTTTGTCATTAGATATCTGAGGGCTGCATGATCAGTGTACACAATGACTTTTGATCCCACCAGGTAGCTTCTGAATTTATAAAATGCAAAAACTATTGCCAGCATTTCCTTTTCTATGGTTGCATACTTTTCTTGAGCATAATCAAGGTTCCTACTGGCCTAGTAGATCACATGAAGTTTTCTGTCCTTCCTCTGGCCAAGCACAGCTCCAACTGCATAGTCGGAAGCATCAGTCATAACCTCAAAAGGAAGAGACCAGTCTGGAGTCTGGACAATTGGTGCACTGATCAATGCCTCCTTGATCTTCTTGAAAGCTTCCTCACACTCAGCATCAAAGACAAATTCAACCTCTTTGGACAACAGGCTAGTCAGAGGCCTAGCTATTCTTGAAAAGTCTTTGATGAATCTTCTGTAAAACCCTGCATGCCCAAGAAAGCTTCTTATCCCTTTGACTGAGTTTGGATCTTGCAGATTCACCATCGCTTCCACCTTTGCTCTGTCCACTTCTATTCCAGCTTCTGAGACCTTGTGCCCCAACACTATTCCCTCTTGGACCATGAAGTGACATTTTTCCCAATTTAACACCAAGCTGTGCTCCTCACATCTATCCAGGACCTGAGAAAGATTAGACAAACAAGAGGAAAAAGAGTGTCCATAGACTGAGAAGTCATCCATGAAGACCTCTACTTTCTCCTCAATTAGGTCTGAAAAGATAGACATCATGCAACGCTGGAAAATAGGAAGAGCATTGCACAGCCCAAATGGCATGCTCCTATAACCAAATGTCCCATAAGGACAGGTGAATGTGGTCTTCTCTTGGTCTCTTGGATCTATGGGGATTTGAAAGAATCCAGAGTAACCATCTAGAAAACAAAAGAAGCGATGGTTTGCAAGCCTCTCTAGCATTTGGTCAATAAAAGGAAAAAGAAAATGGTCTTTCCTAGAGGTTGCATTGAGCTTTCTATAATCTATACACATCATGTGCCCAGTTATAGTCCTAGTAGCAATCAGCTCATCATTCTCATTCTTTATTACTGTTATCCCCCCTCCTTTTTGGGCACCACATGGACTTGTGAAACCCATCTAGAGTCTGATATTGGATAAATTATCCCAGCCTCTAGGAGTTTGAGAATCTCTTTCTTCACTACCTCTTTTAAGTTAGGATTGAGACACCTTTGGTGCTCTATGTATGACATCTACTCTTCTTCTAAGTGAATCCTATGAGTGCATAGGGAGGATGAGATACCCTTTATGTCATCCAGAGAGTAGCCAATGGCTTTCCTATGTTTCCTCAACTCTTCTAACAACCTATGCTCTTGGTCCTCTAACAGGATAAGACTCATTGAGACCTAAGAAAGCATATCTGAGCCCCTTGGGAAGGGGTTTGAGTTCCAACTGAGGTGCTTTAGACTCATCCCAATCAGCACTAAAGCTGTCTTGCTCACACGGCCCAGCATGCTCCTTCATCTTAGAATCCACGGCCATGACTCCTTGAACTGCTCCTTGGCTTGTGTTTGAGCCTCTGATATCCAAGACCTCAAGGCCACTTTGTTCCAGTTCCAAAAACCTTGCCTCAGGACCAAGTTCTCTTGCATTGTCCAAATACAGCTTGTATCCTTCACTCTCCTCTGCTAAGAACCCATGGTCTCCTTGTTCTTTGGCTAAAGCAACTTGAAGGGGATCATCAGTATTCAGTTCCTCAAGCAACTCATCAGCCAGTTGATCCATGGTCTCTACATAGAAGCATTGTCCTTCTATGATGGGCTTCTTCATCATTTCATTAACATCAAACTTCAGCCTTTCAGAACCAAGTTGAAGCTCAATTATGCCTCCTCTTACATAAATGATTGCTCCTGCTGTGGCTAAGAATGGCCTTCCTAAAATAAGAGGGTCAACTGGTTCCTCATCCATCTCTAGCACCACAAAGTCTGTAGGCACTTCAAAACCACCTATCTTACTGGCAGATCTTCCAACATTCCAACAGGTAACCTCACAGATCTATCAGCAAGGACAAGGGAGATTCTTGCTGGCTTAAAAGTTCTAAAGCCCAGCTTTCTGGCAATGGAGAAGGGCATTATGCTTACTGATGCACCCAAGTCACAAAGACATCCAGCAAACATCAGAGGTCCTATAGCACAAGGGAGTGTGAAGCTCCCTGGATCAGTTAACTTCCTTGAATTGACTTTCTCTGAATAATGTCACTGCACTCATGGCTCAATACCACCATACCTTGAAGCTCTTTAGTCTTGTTCAGAATAGCATCTTTTAAGAACTTACCCAGCTTTGGCATCATTAGAAATGCTTCAATGAGAGGCATTGTGAGTGGTGCCTCAATGAGAGCCTTCTCAAATACAGTTCTTGACTTGTCTACAAGCTGCTTCTTGAATCTCCCTGGAAATGGGAGCTTGGGTTGGTATGGAGGTGGTGGAAAAATAGCTTTTCTGGTTCAGGTTCCTTTTCCACCTCTTTACCCTTTTCTTTCCTTGATCTTTCAGCAACTTGATCATCTTTTAAGGCTGCCTCCCCCTCAGTTTGATCATTGTCCTCAATGATCAGATTGCTGTACTCTACACCTGGTAGTTCTTTGCCACTTCTCAGTGTAATGGCTTTAGCATACTCCTTTGGGTTGGGTTCAGGCTTACCAGGTAGTTGTCCTTGGTTCCTTGAGCTAGAGGCCTGATTTTGCTTCAACTCCTTGATGTCCTGCTGCATTGATGCATAATGGCTTTCAAACACTTGTTGACCCTGAAGCAGCTGTTGTAGAATCCCAATCATATCTGACCCCATCTGTGGCTGCTGGTGAACAGGTGCTGACTGAAAATGATGCTGAACCGGCGCCTGCTGCTGGAACTGTGGTGGACCAAACCCTGGTGGTGCCTTTAGTTGCTGCTGTGGACTGAAACCAGAACTCTGAAGTGGTTGTTGATGCTGACTGTAACCCTGATTCTGAACAAACTGATTCTTTGGTTAAAAAGACCCTTGAAAGTTGTTCTTGTGAACAAGATTCTGTGGAGCTTAAGAGGTAGGGTAGACTTGGTCTTGTTGGTTTGCTACATTGGGATTCCTGTAAGAGAGGTTCTGATTGGCATAGGCATACTGATATCTTTGGAACCTCTGATTCCCAATATAGTTTATCTCTTCCTGAGTAAGACCCTCTTCACTGATGTTCTCAAAGCATTGAGAAGGTTTCTCATACTCTCCTACAAAGTGCATTGGCTTTTGAGTGGCCAATAACACCTTGTCCAACTTGCTTTCAAGTGTTTTAAAGTCTTTTTCATACCTTTGATCCCTGCTTAAACTCTCACTCCTATTGGCTCTATCAAAGTCTCCATATGTATCATTGCTCATTGCTAAGTTCTCAACCAGCTCTAAAGCAGCATGAATCTCCTTCCCTAGAAAGTTTCCATTTGATGCAGTATCCAGTTGATTCCTTATCTTGGGAAGAGCCCCTCTATAAAGTGTGTTGAGAAGAAAAGTCTCACTAAACCCATGGTGTGGGTGTTGGTTAGTGCAGCTCCTGAATTTCTCCCATGCTTCAACAAAACTTTTATTGCTATGTTGAATAAAATCTGGTGTAGCTCCTGAATCTCTCCCATGCTTCACCAAAACTCTCATTGCTATGTTGAGTGAAGCTAGAGATTTTATTTCTTAGCTTTTCTGTTCTGGAAGTTGAGAAGAACTTAGACAGAAATGCCAGCTTGCATTGCTCCCAAGTCTGAATGGAGCCTCTTGGAAGATTCTTCTCCCATTGGTGTGCTTTGTCACCAAGACTGAAGGGGAATAATCTGAGCTTGAAGCTATCCTCAGACACTCCATTTATCTTTGTCAAGTCACAAACTTTATCAAATTGGTCAAAGTGTTCCAAAGGATCTTCCATTGGCAATCCATGGAACTTGGAGTTCTGGACCATATTCAGCAAAGATGCCTTGACTTCAAAATTGTTGTTTTGCACAGGTGGTGCTTGAATCACTGCTCCATACTGATGAGCATTGGCCCTGTCATTCTCACCAACATAGACCTGTGGCTGCTCATATCTCCTTGGTTGGTTTTGGAAGGGCTGTTGGTGGTGAGCCTGTTGTCTTTGCTGTACATTGGCCTGGTGCCTTTGCTGATGAGTTGGAGCTTGTCCCTGGTGGACATAAGCTTGCTGTTGATGCACCTGTTCTTGCTGAACATTACCCTGATGGAACCCTTGACCAGCTCCATTACCAGCTCCATTTCCAGCTGAATTACCAGCTCCATTACCAGCGGCATTACCAGCTCCATTACCCTGCTACACCTGAGCATGTTGCCCCTCTTGAACCTGCGGCTCAATGTCAACCACTTGCTGTCTCTGATCTTCCATATCAGCCTGATCAGTCTGTCTTCCACGCCTATCCCTTCTCTTTCTTGGAACCAAAAGATTGATGTTGTCGTTGAGAGGGAAAGGTGGACCACAGCTTCTTGACCTGGACCTGGTGTTCATACACCTGAAAGTAAAAACAGAACTTGAAAGTAATCAGTAAACAAAAAAAAAGCACTTGATCTCAACAAAGTATCTAAGACTAATGCTAGCACACTTTGGCAACGGCGCCAATTGATAACTAGAGGTTTTTAGGCTCTGAATAGGGGTTATCAATCCTTTAGCTGTTGCAGCATAAAGGGTTTATCAGTCCAATGTGTGGTAGACACTAGAATATAAGACAGTTTATTAATTCAAGCAAATGGTAAAGATTGTTTGTGACTAGTGCCTAAAACAAGATTGAAACTAAAACAAAGATTAATGATCAAATAAACAAGCAAGCAATGACAACTAAACAAGATGAGATGATATGAAATAATGGGAGCATGAGATTCTAGACATGATAGTTGGCTAGTGCTTTGGTGCTAAACCAGAAGTGCTAATGACAATGATGAGACAAGATTCAAATGATTTAGAACTCTAATCTAGATTAATCCTCTCATGAAGGTATTAACCTCTACACTAATCTATTTTCAAACCAAATCATCATTTGTAAAATATGAATCAGTGAGCATTAATAAACAGTTCTAAAAGATCATTCAAGCAAATAACAAGACATCATCATGCAGCAAATTCTTAACCCTCTAATACAGCTCTTTCAAGAATTTCATCAAACACGTTTGGTGCATGAAATTCCCAGAATCTAGATCTCAAGTGATATGCACGAATCTAGCCAAGAGAACAGCTGTTTAGAGAGATAAATCAATGAATCTAGCCCTAAGCACTCCAAATCTAACACTTTAGCACCCTAACCTACACATCTAGAACCTCATTAAGGTGACTACTCACTAATCATACTAATCTCTCTTAAACCTTTGCAAGTTTAGGAGATTGGCATGATTAATGATGAGAAATGAGATGGAAAAGATGGATAATGATGGATTTTGCAGCTTTAAACACAAAGATCTCTCAAACTCTATTGATTAAAACTCAAAAAGGGAGATATTCTCTTCTTAAGAGGAGTCTTTTCAAAAAAGAGGCAAGAGATTAAGAGAATAAAGCTTGGTCCTTTGGGTAAAACCCTAAAAAACTATATATAAGTCCTTAAACGAACCGGGTCAGCCCGGAACAAACCGGGTCCTGACCCGGCCTTGATGGGTAAAGATGAGGTTTGTCACGGTCAGATGATTCTTAGACAGACTGTGGCAAAGAAACCGTGTCAAGGCTCAAACGTTTGTTCTTGAAGAAATAGGCTGCCTCGGCTTGAGTTAGACCGTGATGCATGGCCGTGTCATGTCGTTTCTGGGTTTGGACGATGATCATATTTGATTGTGACGTTCTTGCTTGGCTCGTGTCTCTTTAGCGTGGCACAGGAGTGGACATTCGGTGATTGTCACGGCCTGATGATTGGCTGTGTCTCTTGGTCGTGTCGAGTCCTTTAAGCTTTTGCCGCTGTCAGGTGTAGGCCGTATCTCTTGACCATGTCATTTGCCGAAGGTTGGCACTCTGAAGCAGCATCTTGCTACGATCAAGTCTAGACCATGGCATTCTCCCCTTGTCATTCGCCGAAGGTTGGTAAAACTTTTTCACAGTCAAGTATGGACCGTGGCGATATGACCGTGTCCTGATCCTTTGTCTTTTAAGCAAGAACTCGGGTGTTGCCACACCTAAGTGTAAGGCCGTGGCACCGTAACCGTGTCAAATCCCAAGAGACGTCATAACATGCCACGACTAACCCCAGAATGTGACGTTCTCACCGTGTCAGAGTATGACACTTAGCATAATTTCCATCCTTAGACATCTGACTGACCTGGTTGTCTTCCACTTTCCGGAACTCACACCTCACAACTCCAAATGACATCAAACCAAGTCCAAAAGAAATATGACTCATCATGCTCAAACTTTTATGAAGAAATCTTTGATGCTCGGGGAGTGGAAGGTTCCCCGGACGGCTCATCTCTGCATTACATTAGAATGATCAAAGAGAAGCTCTTGGACCAGTGTTCACTCCGGAGACTGTATCTTTCAGCACATAGCTGCAAACTGGATGATCTCAGACGTTATGGAAATAGAACTTAAAGATATCGAATCTTGATGAAGAACCCGGCAACTGAATCAGAATGGAAAGGCATCGTCCCACGCAAACTCTGTGATTCATTGGACCGGTCTTCAAACTGTAGTGAGGCAGGTGTGTCTTCCGGTGAGCTTAACTCTCTGCTCACGACTCCAAATCAAATGATTCCATCTGTTCTGGATCTGTGACCTGATCATCTCCAACTTTGCTGAAAACCCTGTAATCTGAATCGGACGTTAAGACTTCCCGGACAGGCGATCTTTCCAGACGTATGGGATTGCTCCAGAACGGATGCGAGAGAGATCTGTCTTCCGGTGGCCGTATCTTTCAGCTCGATGCTCCAAACTATTCGATTCCAACTGTTCTGAGATCTAGACTCCATTATCTTAATCTTTTCTGAAGACCCCGGAGGCTGAATCGCCCGGAAAGACCTTTTGGTAAGGCGATTTCAGAGATGTATCTGTACCCGGGAATTTTGGCCGAGAAACTTGAACAGCCGGTACGCGTTTTGGCCGAGAAATCCACTCGCAGTACATGAGAATAGCCGAGAAAAAGCTTCCCGCGGTACAGGCTAGCGCCGAGAACATCCAAAAGGCTGCGTTCACCATCTTTAAGGCTCTGATCACCATTTCTTTTCCTGGTTTCACCTTTTCAGCTCCAAATAGCTCCAAATACACCTGATAAACACTCCAAACCATGCAAAGACTCATTGGGACCTAATGCAACCCCTAAGCCCTAAAACAACACCTAAGGACCTAAAATGCATGAAATAAAATATGATTTGGAATGAAATATACAACCTAAATGATGCAAATTATGAACATATCAGCAAGATCTTCTGAAGAGATATATTTATCACAAAGGAAGTATGCCTTGGATATTGTCAAAGAATGTGGTTTGTTAGGGTGTAAACCGGTCTCCACTCTGATGGAACAAAATCATACACTGGCGAAAAATGATGGTGATTACTATAGGGATCCAGAACGGTATCGGCGACTGGTTGGTCGGTTGGTGTATCTCACATACACACGCCTGGAGCTGGCTTATGCAGTGAATATGCTTAGTTCATGCAAAAGCCTCCACGAAGCATTTGGAGGTTGCGTAAGAGTGGTGTGTTACCTTAAAGGGTGTCGGAAGTTTGGCAAAAAATGGAGACCTTTCCACATCTGACCGACACACGATAAAGGAGACAACCAGCTTTCCAATGCATTTGGAATCGAAGCAATCCAACGGTTAGATCTCCAGATATGGTCAATGCACTAAAGGCGAATCAACACAGTTCGAAAGCTGACCCTCGGCCAAATCATCATCCACTGTGGCTGTGACATAATAGGACGCGGGGTGCCTATTTCAGAGCCTCAGAAGCCCATTTTAAAGCCCAAGTCATTCCTAAATTATTCCTACAAACCCTAGACGTTCCCGAAGACTCAAGACACTATATATACCTCTGTTAAGTCATTTAGAAGAGGTGTGCCGGTTTTTTGTCAAGAGCCCTAGAGAGAGGCGTCACCCGTGAAGAGGAGCCATCGAGAGGGTCACCATCGGCCCTCCTTCTTCACCCTGTTCTTCGTTTCTTACTTTTGTCTATTTCGATTCTCTGCAACTCTAAAGACTTTTATGATGTTAAACTCAGCTATGTCTGAGTAGTTTTCCAGTTGGGTTTAAATGGATTTTTCAAAGGGAATATCATGTCTTGATCTATTGAATTGTTAGATTTAAGGTTTATAATCTTCTAGGAGTCCTTCGTTCATTCTTGTTTTCTATGCATGTTTCTGTTGCTATCCGCTTAGAAACTGATCTTAAATAATTGGAGCCGCGAGAGTGTTGTACCAGATTGCCTGACCTAAAAGTGATACGAGCAAAGTCGCTATAGGAGACGAAAAGTACCTATAGAGAATCTTGAGCATAGATGAATTCTATTTTTAATGCATGAGCTTAATCACGACATAAGAGCGAGAATTAATTGTCGAGTTTGAGTAATTAGTTGATTAAGGTGAGAGAGTTGGCTAGTCATACCTGCGCTTATTCGAGTTCGGGAACCTCACTAAATAATTACCTTTATTATTTGTTTGTCATTAGATCAGTTGATGAACTCCTGCGAAAACCCCTTAGACCCAGCGCTTAGTTCCTATTGTTTTACAACCCTTTTATTTTGTTAGCATTTAGATTTAGTGACACCAAAACCAAAACCCCCATTTGTTTGTTCTATTAGTCTTAAGTCCTTGATGGATTTGTACTGAAAAGCTCAAAATCTTTGTGGTTCGACTCCAAAGTACTACAATGCACATCTGTGTACTTGCAGATATTTAGGATTATAAATTTAAAACATGAAGCTAGAAAGAACCTTTGATTCTCTTATCATCAAGTTTTTGGTGCCGTTGATGGGGATTTTGATCTCTTTCGTTGCGAATCTCTGCTTAATTCTATAGAACTTTTTATCATTTTTATTTTTCTTTGCATTTTTCAGGTACTTTTTTGATGAGAGATCAGGAATATATCTATGATCCTCTCGCTGAAGAGCATCCTTTTCTAGATGGTGATCCATCTGATGATGAGCTTAATTGGTGAAGGCAATGAAGCGATTGGAGAACCCAAACATACTAAGAAAGGAGAACAACTGATTGAAGAATGCGACGCAGCTCACATATTCTTTGCAGATAGACGTGCAATATGACCACCCTTTCCTAAGGATGGCAACTCTGAAGCTAAGGTACACTACATTAGTTTGCTAAAAAAACAACACTATAATGGTTTTCACACAGAATATCCAATAGATCATATTGAATCATTTGAAGAACTGTGTTTAACCATATCAAAAAATGTAGATTACCATATTTGCATTCTTTTCCAATTCTATTTGACTGGTAGAGCTAGTAAATGGCTTAAAACTTTGTCACCTGCGTCCATAAAGACATGGAGATAGTGTAGAGAGGCTTTCCTATGTCACTTTTACACTAGAGATCATTCCAATCTTTTAAGGGACAAGATACAGAAATTTCAGTAGAAGGACACAGAAGACCTCTATGACGCCTAGGAAAGGTTCGGAGACTACCAGATAAATTGTCCACACCATGAATTCTCTGAGGAATGCTTAATGACCATCTTCTACCAAGGAGTTAATGAAGAACTAAAATTTTCTTTTGATACCTCTAGCAATGGAGACTTTTCCACTAGTTCTGTTGATGAGGCTCATGTCTATATCACTAATCTAGCAGGAAGTATCAGAAGTAGAAGACTTCTAACTCAATCTAGACGTCCTAGGGTCAAGGAAGAAGAATCATATGTTGTGAAATGTATCAATTAGCTAATGGATCCTTTCGGAATGCACCCTGATAAGTCTTGCTTGATGCATAACTTTGATGATGGAGGCAACCATGTTGAACCTTACAATGATAAGATGAACAACTATGGAGTAAAGAAGAACTTCTAAACCCACAAGAGATGATGAAAACTGCTGAAGTTTACCAAATTGAAAGAGTTGATCAGAACCAACCTCTCCAGGGGTGGGAGCCTCTCAACCGCGGCCCAGGTACATTTTACCACAGGTGTGACGCTTTCAACGGCGGCTAAGAGAAGCCCCACCGTGGGTGCAAAGACCTGAGCCGCGGCCAACCCCTTTTTCAACCTCATTTCCAGCCTTCCTTTGAGAAAACTCAATCTGATCAACCCAACTCAGTATTATCTTCTTATCTTCCTTTTTCCAAAGTTGAAAAACTTGAAAAAGAGATTCATGAAGTTTCTTAAAGGATGAATGCAAAGCTTGACAAAACCCTTGAAGAGATTTGAAAGAAGATTGAGGATCTTGACAGCAAACTCTCCACCCTTCTTTTTCTGGTTAGTGATGAGTTAAACACTACAACAAATTTGGGCATTAATAACACACGAAAAGCGCTATTATATGGGTTTAATAGCGTTTTCATAAACGCTATCACAGCGGGAGCTATAATAGGTCCCCCCCTATACAATAGCATTTTTTCGTATGCTATGATAAGTTGTTATTTCATAGCGTATTGTAAACGCTGTTTAAAAATCTGTAAGAGCGTTATTATGTGCTGCAATATATGATATTATATCATTTATAAATGCTGTAGTTTCTATTACTATAGCTGGTAGTTATTGCTGTACTAAAATTTTAGATAACACATTTTGTGAGCTACGATGTATATTATCGTAGCAGGAGAAAATATCCTTTTACGACTTTTGTTTTATGTCATCGTTTATGTGACCAAATTAACAGTTGTAAGATAGAAATTACTCAACCAAGTATCACATTAATGAAAAAACGTCATCATCCATACACACCAATTCAACTCAGCTCATACAAACTTTAACATAACATACAATCCGGTATCAGTACTACACATACATTCCTTCTCCGGCCAAGAAATAGAAGATAACATCTCTTACCTCATCCTAATACACGACCACTTTGTCCTCCGGCCAAGCAATAGAAGATCCAATTGCATCAGCCATACACTCTATTCCTGAAGATGGCCTCCAAACAGCAGCGTCTTTGACTTTGACAACGTCGACCCATACACGAACTGCTTTAGGTCCTAAAGGAACAAAGTGAACGACTTGATCTGGGTCGTTTGAAGCCCATCGTCCTTCAGCGACGACCCTTTTTTTTCCGGTGACATCTATCAGCTTGCACTTCTGATATTCAGCTCCAACTTGGTTGAGAATGTTACGCTGTCATGTGAACAATAGAGCAATGCATCTATAAGTAACTTATGTAAGATAAATTAAAACACAAAAAACAATGACTACAAACTTACTTGAGATCGCCGAGGAGATCTCCGAGGAGGTGATGGTGAAGGCGTCACAGACTCAGGATTTGATGCAGACTTCTCAGGAGGGGTTTTCGAACTTGTTTCACTTGAGGTTGGCAGAAGGACAGTCTTATTTGCTGGCAAGGCGACGAATGACTTCAAGGCGTCCCCAAGAATTGTCATTTCTGTTGTAGGCCTCCATAGGAATGTGTCAGGCTCCAATATGACATCCAAAAACACCTTAGCTGCACCTGGTCCAAGAGGAAATCCGTTAACCAAAGCTTTGGGTTCTCGTGATTGCCAGCGGCTTTCAGCAACTATAACTCCCTCATTCCCAGCCCAATCCAGAATCTTGCATTTCTTTAAAGAATATGAGGTAGGACTCTGCGAAACAAAAAACATATATAAAAATTTAGGTAGATGGTAGAACTAAATTAATGAATCTACTAAGATTAAAAGTGAAGAAAAATTACCCGTAAAGCTATATCTTCTGATACTAAATTAATGAACTCGTTTTCTATTACAACACAACTGTTGGCAGGCCATGCAATCACTTCCCCCACCGCTTGCTCAACCGTAAACATATTTGGTGCAGGTCTCCAAAGAAAAGCCTCTGGTTTGGCAGCGGTTTCAACCAATACTTTAACACAGTTGGGTCCTAAGGGAATACCATTCAGAAAATCTTCAGGATCAGAGGAAAGAACTCGGCCCTCGCCAACATTGTCATCACTGCCAGACCAATCTACCAAGACACACTTAGGGTGTGATCGTTTGTTCACACTCTGCAGAATGTTCATTGTTGATGAAAGTCAAATTACAGGGCAGATTTTAATATATCGTAGTATATATGAATAACTGATCAGGGTTTAATGACTTACTCTTGGTGCTGAATTTTCACCAACCTCAGCTTCTTGTTTCTATAATCATCAAAGACAAACACCGAAGTCAGCCACTAATCAAACTCTTGTAGACATTCACAAGTGTATCAGTTAGACGAACCTGGTTTTGCATCTTTGCAATAACAGCTTCTAAGTCCTGGACCTGTTGTTGCAACTGAAATTGCTGCTCTTGCATCTGAGCCATACACTTATTCTTCACTTGAAACCAGGCTAATTTCGTCAAACTTATCCCTCTACCCATTGCCCTCAACCTCCCAGGATTATCCGGTCCTAAAACTTGAGATAGCAGATCTTCTCTTATGTTCGTTGTCGTGGATGAAGGAGCATCGCTCTCGAGTTCAGCTGCCTTTCTCAAATATAGAAGAAACAATCCCAGAGTAAAATAAAAACTAAATCCATCTAATAAACCATTGTTTAAAGCAATAGAAAAAAACTTACTATCTTCTCAGCAGCGTTAGTATTCACCAGTGTACCATCTTTTTTTGTACGGGACTTTCTGCGCTTTCTTTTTTCTATACAAGATATACAATAGTCCATATCAAACGCACTAATGAGTATGCATATAGTATAAGAATTACACTTACCATATCTTCTGTAAGCCTGACCATTCCTCTACGACTACATGTGTGAGGTATCTGATTGAGTCTTCTTTCCTTGTACTTGTCACTGACCACCTGAACATGAATGTTATTACGATAGACGAGAACAAAATAACAACAAAAAAAGAAGAAGATATGAATACCTTAAAAGCTGGGCTGGTTTTCCGTTTGACGAATTTACGCCAGTCAGCTGGATTAACATTCTTGGGTCGTAGGAAATTTCTGGCTTGATTGTTACTAGCTTTCCTGATCTGGCTCACTAGCCGTGACTTGGATGCCCTCCACAGACATCCCATCTGTTTAATCACAGCCACCTTTGGGTACTCCTCATCAAGTTCAAACCTAGCCTGCAATTACAGAATCACAAAGTGAAACAAATATAAACAACGGTTTCGTTTCAGTTTTTAACAACAACATGAGCAAAAACAAATAATATGTCACCTGAACAGATTTCCATAAAACGGTTTTCAGATCCTCTCCAATCTTCCTCCAATCATCTATGACAACAGGAACATGTTCTCGCACCAATGGACCCAGATACGAAGATAACTTCACTGATCCTGGACCACAAGGTTCTCCCATGTCAGTGAAGTCAACACGTTCCCGCATATTTGGATCTTTGGCGATGTTTTTCATCTTCGTTGGTCCTCTGTGTTTCTTACGTTGTGTCTCAACTACATCATCTGCTTCCTCAGACACCATCGTTTCCCCAACTGCATCATGTGCCTTGTCAGACACTATCGCATCTCCACCTAACCCTTTTTTCCTCATTACTCCTTTCTTCTTCGAACTCATTCTCAACTTCCGCGTTGTCTTCATTCAACTCCCGGCCTGCTGTCTGAGAAGCTGCTCCTGTCACTGAATCTATAACTGGTTCCGTCGGGTGCTGTGTCTCTTCTTCAACTTCGGTAGGGTGCTGTGTCTCATCTTCACCATTAGGACTGATATGTCCCACAAATTCCACAACATCATCCTTCGCAGTCCTCAGTTTTTTAGCACCCCTTTTTGGACGACCCATCTTATTAATTCACCTGAAACCAGAAGATATATAGTTAGTATTAAAACTTTCACAAAGAGCAACGGAATCATAAGAGCCTGTAACTTCAAACTAAATTCAATAACTGATCAAACCCCATGCAAAATTTCATTTAAATGTAGAAAATTTTACACAACTAAAGGACTGTGGACAATTCCTAAACTATACTATTTATATATATATGCCTTCACAATCTGCTCGGGCATTCGCAGCCTCATCGTTAAAGTCATCGATGTCCATCTCAGCGCTTGACGGAAGCGGCCCAACTTCTACATTACCGTCTTCAGGATTGTCTTCATTGTATCTCCTTGTAGGACCTCGAAGAACTACATACCAACTACATGAATCATCTTCCTTTGAATAGAAGACTTGCTTGGCTTGAGAGGCTAGTATATATGGATCCTTATGAAAGGATACTTGGCTTTGATTGAGGTTGACAAGTGTGAAGCCGTCTTCTATCTTGACACCGTTGCCTCTAACTGCCCATTGACACTTGAATAGTGGAACGTAAAATACATTGTAATCCAATAGTATAATGTCAGTGACCCTCCCGTAGTATTCTACCAAATCAACCACCTGTGAAGTGTCTCTTGCACTAGATCTACACATAGCTGTGGCCTCATAAAATACTCCACTATTCTGACTTTGCTTATGAACTGAAGTCGTGTGAAACCGCTGCCCATTCACTATATAACCAGTATATGACCTAGCAGTATTACGAGGACCATATGCTAGCCACTTGAGAGTTTCTTCATGTCTGTCTGAGGTCATAGGTATCTATAAAACGGTGTACATAAGTTAGTGTACATTGACAACAACACTAAAAGTTTGACTAAACAACTTTAAAGGAAGTATGGTGAATTGTACCGGGTTTCCTTTAACCCAACACCCCGAAATTTCTTGAGTGTGGTACTTCCATAACCATGTTGCATCGCGTCTACCTCTTGCATTACTATCTTGCA
>NW_006256829.1:17263128-17297820 GCF_000478725.1 Eutrema salsugineum
ATGAATCCACGAGAGCAGTGGTTCTGGAAGGACAGGCAAGGATTGGGGCTATTTTTTTTTCTCCAATTCCAGTAAAACTCCAAATAGTTGTGCTGCGGATATAGGAACGGCCTTCGAGTAATAGAATGGGCTCTCGGAAATCTGTATTTCTCTCTTGGTTGTCCCTCTACACTTTGTTGTTTTCTTTAGAAAATGACTACAGAATTGCATGCACTCTTATGCGAGATAAGACTCTGCAATGCAACCCTCTGGTCTGCAGGATTTCGAACAAAGTCTTTAAGTACTTTCATATACCTACACATACTCTTATGAGAGTAACGATAAAATGCAATTCGATAATCTAAAGTCCAAGACAATAACATCCTTTCAAATGGGTACATCCATCGAAAATGGACTGGTCCACCTAGTCTTGCTTCTCTTCCAAGATGAACTATCAAGTGCACCATGATGTCAAAGAAGCTTCGAGGAAAGAACCGTTCAAACATGCAAAGTGTTTCCACGACTTCAGTTCCATCACTGTAATTTTCTCTCTATCAATAACCCTCTGACACAGCAGGTGTGAAGAATGCACAAAGTCTCGTAATTGCAATCCTAGGACCCTTTGGAAGTAATCCTCGCAGTGCAACCGGAAGAAGTTGTTGCATCAAGACATGATAATCATGAGATTTTAGTCCTGATACCTTGCAATCCTCCAATGACACTCCCCAGGATATGTTTGAGCAGTACCCATCTGGACCTCTGAAGTCAAAAAGTCGCTTGCAAAATGTTTTTTTCTCAGTTTTGGACAAAGACCAAGGTGCAGGTGGAAGGTATGTTCTTTTACCCTGTATTTTAGGATGCAAGTCGTTTCTAATACCAAGAACTTGCAAGTCCTTTCTAGCATGAAGGCCATCTTTTGATTTTCCACAATGCAACAATGTAGCGACGATGCTTGCTGCAACATTTTTCTCCACATGCATCACGTCTAAGTTGTGCCTTACCGGCAGTTCCTAGGCATTAAAAGTGTATTAGTTAACAACAACAACTAGGAAAAAACAGAAAAATAATTGAGCAACTATATAAAACGTTATTCAGACATACCTCCCAATAAGGTAACCTGAAGAAGATTGATCTTTTTTTCCATCTAGATAACTCGTCCTCATCTACTTCTTCTTCTTCTTCTTCGTCATCTGACTCACTGGACACACCATCGCTGTCAGAGTCCGATGCAACAGATGCAACCCTTTTTCTTTTCTTTACTTTGTCTTTACCATTTCCGAAATCGTTTTTGTAATTTCTCAGTATTTGAGAGATATTTTGACCCGTTAAAATCCTAGCCTTGTTCCCATGCTCAGCTTTTCCATCAAACCATGCCTTTTTAACCCTATATCTATGTGTCGGTGCTAGACCTTTTCTGTGGCACATGTAAACATGCTTTCTACTGTTCTTCAGCCACATACTGTCTGTGTGTTTTCCACATAACGGACAACCCATTTTCCCCTTTACTTTGCAACCTGCAAGATTCCCATACGCAGGAAAATCACTGATAGTCCAAAGGAGGATTGCTTTGAGTTGGAATGTACTTTTACTAAAGGCATCATATGTAACCACTCCCTTGTTCCAGAGAAGCAGAAGATCCTCGATCAGAGGCTCTAAGTATACATCAATGCTATTCCCAGGCTGATGCGGACCAGGAATCAACAAGGATAGCATGATGTTTTCCTTCTTCATACATAGGTGAGGAGGCATGTTGTAGTTGACAAGCAGAACGGGCCAGCTACTATATCTAGTGTTTTTCATGTCGAAAGGATTAAAATCATCTGTCGAGAGCCCAAGCCGAATGTTCATCTCCTCAGCTGCAAAAGCAGGGTAGTTGTCGTTTACTTGATCCCAGGTCACAGAATCTACCGGATGACGTATTCTTCCATCACTGCTCTTGTTTGTAAAGTGCCACCGTAAGTCCTTTGCTGTTTCTTCAGACCGGAACATTCGCTTGAGACGGGGGATAATAGGAAAATATCTTAAAACTTTCTGTGGCACACCTTTCTTTACTTCACCTGTGTGCATGTTTATCTTCCATCGTGAAGTGTTTCATTTAGGACAATTATCAAGCTTCTTGTACTTCTTTCAGAATAGACAGCAATCGTTAAAAAAAGCATGAATCTTCTCATAACCAATGTCAAAAGACATGAGGAATTTCTTGACATCGTACAGTGAAGTGTGAAGCACATTATCCGAAGGCAGCATATCTGGCAAAGTCTCCAGCAGACTATTGAAACTTTTGTCCGACCATCCATTTTGTGTCTTAATCCTAAACAGTGACACTATTGCAGATAGCTTGCTATGATTTGAACAGGTTGGATATAGTGGTGTTTCCGCATCAGCCAGCTTTGAGAGAAACTCATCTTCTAATCTGTCTTCACCCTCAGCTTCTTCTCCCTTTCTAGCCAGCTTGTCATCTAAATATTCAGCAGCTTGAAATAACCCAACTATCTCATCATTCCATTTACTTAAATTGCTTCCACCCTCAGCAACTAAGTTCACTTCTCCATGATGATACCAGTCAGCCCGCAACTTGTAAGCTTCATCCATGCCCCTTGTTACTAGGTGATCAACTACATCACTTGGTACATGACGAGCTACATTCCTACAGTCTTTGCATGGGCATACCAGCGTTTCAGTTTCTCCTAAAGCAGCAGACGCTGCTTCTACAAATTTCCAGACACCTTGCTCATACGCAGGATCAACCCTTCGGTTGATCAGTATGAACAGAAAATATAAAGACAGAAAACTCTTAAAGTGTCTAAAGATCAATATATGAAACCAAAACCTGCAAATATGTTACTATCAATACCTGCAAAGATGAACCCATCCCTTCTCCAGCATTATATGTTCTAACCTTAATGACAATCGCAACATTTCAAACACTTAACACCACTAACCGATAACCTAAACCACATTCAACTAATAACCAAATTCTAATACTAACAGTTCCATGGAAGTGACTTACCCGTTCAGGTTACAGTAGTCAGGTATTGTGAATTGAATTCCCTCTGACCCACAATGTTTCTTCAGAACCCTAAGCTTAGAATAACAGAGGCATGCAATTAAAAAACTGAAGTTAGTACATATGAACCCTAATTTTCGGATAGAAATTGGGAACGAACTAAATTACTTGTACAACTTCTCTTGGTTCTGGGTTCGGTCTTGATTATCATACACCTCATGACATGCAAGAAATTTTGGATAAAAGTAAGGAAACAGGAACGAACTCAAATCAAAGCAAATTAGAAGTTTTAAATAAGAGAGGAGAGTCGATTAAAGTAAGGTACCTTTTCCTGTTACTCGTCTGGAAGGAAAACAAGAGAGGAGTGTCGATTCGATCCAACAATAGTGAGACTGAGACTGCGGGTAAATGAGATCTAGGTCGTAATAACACCAGACGGAACTCAGAATGAAATTGCGGCTTACAGAGACGAGATTGTCGCCAGCGAGAAGAAGATCTGGTCGGTATTCGCCGGCGAGACGAGATTTTGTTCTAAGCTTTTTTTTTTGTCTGCGTCTAAACCCTTTCTCGACTTAACCCTTATTTTTTTCTAAGTGTAAGTGAAAAAATGAGAGGCAAGGAGAGATTTGGCTTCCCGCTTATGATTATTTTTTCTAAGTGTTCCCGCATGAGTGAAAAAATGAGAGGCAAGGAGAGATTTGGCTTCCCGCTTATGATTTCAACGGGGTAGCGTTAGATAAATGCTGTGATAGGGTAACTCAATACTTCGACTAATCTGTAGTAGCATTTTAGTAAACTGCGCTATAATATTGTGCTATCATTGCCCAAATTTGTTGTAGTGAAAAGAGACGGATTCTTCAGTTAATGATCTTGATGAACTTTTTCCTGAAAACATGAATGAATTGGAAGCCTCTGAACACCTAAAAGCAATTACTCTCAGGAGTGGTTTAGCTTACAAGTGAACCAGAATACCCAAATGATTTCGAAGGGCGAAGGAGAGAAAAAGCTGAAGCTGATAATGAGGAAAATGTACTAGTCGGAAAAGATGGAGAAAAGGAAAAGGAGGATATATCTCAACAAATTCTTGGAGAAGACCCTATACCACCTCCACCGACTCGCATCTACAGATCAAAACCACCATACCCACGAGCTATAAAAGGACCAAAGAAGGAGAAAGAAAGGGCTAAGCTAAAAGACCTAATCGAGCAGTTAACTGTGAGATTACCTTTTGTTGAAGCTAGTGCATTGATACCTGCTCTTAGGAAATACATGAAGGGCAGTTTAACAAATTCTCTAGAACTAGAAGACGGTGTTATGATGATAAATCATGAATGTAGTTCCATCTTACAAAACCATATCCCTCAAAAGAAAGAAGATCCGGGAAGTTTTGTACTCTCTTGCACAATAAAAAATATGACTTTCGTACATTCTCTCTGTGATTTGGGATCGAGCATCAACATGATGCCACTCTCAGTTGCAAAACATTTAGGATATCATACTTTCCAGCCCACAAAAATCTCAATAATTCTTTCCGATTAATCAATTAGACAACCGGAAAGAGTTCTGATTAATGTATCAGTCATGATAGGAGAAAACTGTATTCCGACTGGCTTCATAGTGCTTGAATTAAAAAGGGAACCCAAAGATCCTCTCATACTTGGTCGACCATTTCTATCAACTGCAGGGGAAATAATAAATGTTCCAGAGGGAAAAATAGATCTCCATCTAGGCAACCTGGTTATGCAGTTTGATATGAACAAATGTTTTGGAAAACCAATTTTAGATGGCAGACTTTGCTTGATTGATGAGTTTATGAAAACACTGAGGAAGTTTATGAAGAAATACTTCTTAACGATCCTTTAAAATTCATCCTCACAAGCACAAATGATAAGCGCAACCTGCTCGAAGAAGTTTCAAAAAGGTGTGCGCAAATGCTTAATAAAGCCGAGGATTACGCTAAGCTTGTGAACTACCTCAACCTGAATGAGAAAACTCATATATCTACTCCTCCTAAAGATACCTTGGCAGCTGGCAGCAGGAATCATATTATCTATTTCGGACAGCACTTGGGTTACCATGTGCATGTTGTTCTAAAGAAAGGAGGAGTAACTATTGTCAAAAATGATAAAGATGGGATGATTGCTACAAGAACAGTAACCGGACATCGAATGTGCATTGGTTACCAGAAACTGAATACAGCAACTCGGAAAGATCATTTTCCTTTACCCTTCATAGATCAAATGCTAGAAAGATTAGCAAATCATGAATACTACTGTTTTCTAGACGTTTATTCTAGATTTTTTCAAATTCCTATTAGGCCAGAAGATCAAGAAAAGACGACATTTACCTGTCCATACGAGAATTTTGCCTACTGGCGAATGCCTTTCGTATTAGGTAATGCATCTGTAACTTTTCAGCGATGCATGATGTCGATTTTCATTGATTTTATCAAAGATTTCATGGACGTCTTCATGGATGATTTCTCTGTCTAGGGATCCTCTTTTGAAAAATGTTTGGCGAACTTAGGGAAAGTTCTGCAACGCTGTGAAGACAAGCATCTTGTCCTGAATCGGGAAAAATGTCACGTCATAGTTCGAAAAGGAATTGTGCTTGGACCTAAAATTTCTGGGAAATGTATTGAAGTTTCCAAAGCAAAAATTGAAGTCATGACACACCCACCCCCCCCCCCAGTAATTTGAAGGTATATAAAGTTTCTTAGGACATGCCGAATTTTATAGGCGATTCATAAAAGATTTTTCTGAAATTTCTAGACCTCTTACACGTCTATTATGCAAAGAAACGAGCTTCGAGTTCAATGATGAATGCTTTGCAGCATTTCATAAGATCAAAACGCTCTTGTTTCTGCTCCACTCGTGCAACCACCTGATTGGTAACAGCCTTTCGAAATCATGTGTGATGCAAGTGATTTTGCAGTTGGAGTTGTGCTTGGTCAGCGAAAAGAAAAGAAACTCCACGCAGTCTACTATGCGAGTAGAAATTTGGAAAAAGCTCAGTGCAACTATGCAACTACAGAGAAGGAGCTCTTAGTTGTCGTTTTTGCATTTGAAAAGTTCCAATCTTGTCTTGTTGGGTCTAAAGTCATCGTTCATACCGACCATGCTGCAATCAAGTATCTCATGTCTAAGAAAGATGCCAAACCAAGGCCGATCAGATGGATACTCCTATTGCAAGAGTTTGACATTGAAATTCGAGATCGAAATGGAGCAGACAGTAGAGTAGCAGATCATCTTTCTAGAATTCGAGTGGAAGAAAAACTCCCTTTGAATAACAGTTTGCCAGAAGAAAATGTCTACGCTATAGATAGTATACATATTAACGTGCAAGAGAAACTATCTCGACCCCCTATGCGGTGGTCAAATGCTTTTGATACCCCATGGTTTAGGCATATAGCAAACTACTTAGCAGCAGACATCAAACCCCCACAATTCTTTGGCTATAGAAAGAAGAAGTTCTTTAGGGAAGTTTGAAACTATTTCTAGGAAGAACCTTTCCTCTATAAGAAATGTGTTGATGGTTTATTCAGAAGATGTGTTGCAGAAGAAAAAATGGAGGGAATACTGTTTCGATGCCATAGTTCAGCGTATGCACGACATTTTGCAACCTATAAAACAGTTTCATTGTTCTTCAAGTAGGTTTCTGGTGGCCTACTATATTCAAGGACACTCATGCCTATGTGATTCATGCCAACGAATCGGCAATATCAGTAAGAGGAATGAGATGTGTCAAAATTTCATTCTTGAAGTCGAAATCTTTAATGTATGGGGAATTGATTTCATGGACATTTCCCAACTTCTTTTGGAAACCAATACATCTAAGTAGCCGTTGATTACGTCTCTAAGTGGGTATAAGCAGTTGCCCACCTTACTAATGATGCGAAAGTGGTTATAAAGCTGTTTAAATCAATCAGTTTTCCTCGCTTTGGAATTCCTCGGATTGTAATAAGCGATGGAAGATCCCATGTCATCAATAGATTTTCAAAAATCTGCTCAAAAATAATGGGGTCACGCATAAATTTGTATTCCCATATCACCCTCAGACAAGTGGACATGTGGAAATCTCTAACAGAGAAATCAAGTTGATTCTGCAAAAGAAAACCGGCATAAATCGCAAGGATTGGTCTAATGAACTCGACAATGCACTTTGGGCCTATCAGATAGCATACAAAACTCTTTTAGG
Organism: Eutrema salsugineum; assembly: GCF_000478725.1. Classification (NCBI taxonomy): domain Eukaryota; kingdom Viridiplantae; phylum Streptophyta; class Magnoliopsida; order Brassicales; family Brassicaceae; genus Eutrema; species Eutrema salsugineum. Next base: position 17,270,312 of record NW_006256829.1, read on the forward strand.
GACCACTCCTTTCAATCTTGTTTACGGGAAAAGCATGTCACCTTCTTTTAGAGCTCGAGTACAAAGCAAAATGGGCTGTTAAGGAGATGAACATGAACTTTAAGGAAGCTGGAGAGATAAGAATGCTTCAAATTCACGAGTTAAAAGAAATCAGGCATAATGCCTACAAGAACTCCAAGATATACAAGGAGAAGACGAAGACATATCACGACAAAAAGATCATACATCGGTCTTTTGCTCCCAATGACAAGGTTCTTCTTTTCAATTCTCGCCTTAAGCTTTTTCCAGGATAGCTGCAATCAAGATGGTCTGGACCTTTTACATAAAGGAAGTCAAACCGTATGGAGCAATTGTTTTTTGGTGTAAGAAAGGAGATACATTTGTTGTTAATCGACAGCGCGTTAAACCATACCTCGCAGAAGAAGAAGAAGAAGAAAGAGAAGATATGCTCTTGACGGATCCACCAGGCTAAAGCATCAACAAAGTCAAGCTAATGACTTTAAGCAAGCACTTAGTGGGAGGCAACCCACTTGGTGTTTTATTTATTCCCTTTGATTTGCATTTTCTATTTTTTTTTGCTTTATTTTTGTCTCCTTTTATCTCAGGTTTTTAGGCAAAGAACGAATAAGAGATGAACAGGAATCACAAACCAGAAAACACATCAAAAGCTGCAGCACATCGCCAGGTAAGTACACCTAAACATTTCAAATTTCAGTCCATCAATATCCCATCCTCTCATAGATTTTTCACACTAGGGGCAGTGTGATTTAAGTTCGGGGAGGATGTTCATCCCTTACTAACAAAATTTGGTTTGTTTTGAAATTGTGTTTCATAAAAAGATTTTCCATAAAAGATTTTTTTTCAAAAAAAGATTTCAAAACAGGAACATTAGAAACAGCTCCATAATGATTTCGACATGTGTGCTCCTAAGCTATCTCCTCATTTTAGATCCTTTGTGGTTTAGAGCTAGACTAGGGGGTAGCTAGAATACCTACTACAAACTCCCACTAGAGGATTTCTATCCATAGAGATTCTTTCTAATAGGATATACTGGCTCATTCTACTTGAACTTAATATTGACATCTAATTTTCTCATCATTGGTTTTAGGAAGGCATTCTGAGATACATCTAGGACATTTTTACCTTATTGTTACCACTCTTTGTTGTCCCAGATGGCCACTTCATCTTTAGCTGGGACCATACCCTTAACCCAGACATTTACTTTTGAACCTAATGCATTCTCTCATTAGTTTTTATCGACAGATATGTGAAAAAACGCCGAAGATGGAGGAACAACATAGTTTTCAGTCACTGACTGAAGGAAATTGGGAAAAAAGGGTATCAGAAATCTTATCAAGCTTAATGTTGCCTCAAAAAGCTCATTCATAAATGTAAATTTCGTGCTCCCTAAGACTTTACATCTAAAGGTGGTTTCCCTTTTCAAACAAAAACTAAATCAGAAAACAATGAAAGGAAAGGAAACCAAAAGCTTGAAAGAGTCAAGGATAGCCGAAATTATTTGGAGCAAATGCTAGAAGTATTCATCTATGGAGTTATGGTCCTAGACAAAAATCTAAGTATGGGGGAACCACGAGAAGAACCTGAAGAAAAGGGATCAGAAATTTTAAGGGAAGATGAATGTGACTAGAAACTGTAGACATTCAACAGCTCCATCCTCTCTTGCTTTTTTGCATAATATCTTGTCTCTTCAAAAAAAAAGTAACCCTAAACACTGAGAACCTCACCTCTAAAAAGCCATTTTGGATACCTAGCCTTGACTGCCTTTTTAAATTTACTTTTGATGAGAACCACTGGAACTTGTAAATGAATGTTAAGAGCTAGTTGACTGGAAGATATGTCTAAATGTGTAGATTATTGCATGACGGATTAACGGACTAGTTATGCTTGCATTTTGGTGATAATTTTCTAGACTAGATCCAATGGATGCATCTTGGTTATGGTTTAGAATGCCGGTCACTGAGATACTGTTTAGTTCCTGCAATTTTAAGATACTTTCCTGACTTTGATTTTTCTTTCGGGGCAAACAAAGGTTTAAGTCTGGGGGAGTTAATAACGCCGTATTTTGACCACTTTTATGGATGATTTTAAGATCTTATATAGGTGCTTTAGCTTAGTTTTCAATGGTTTTCAAGTGATTTCCATGCTTTACAGTTTCAAAAGAGTTTTCAGGATATTTGGACAAAAGGAATGCACTTGGAAGCAAAAGGCACAATTTTGGATAAATTTAGCCCTTCGGAATTTTGGCAACAAATGGATACCTTCCCACCGTCTTATCATCCCCAAATTTGGCACAAGATAGAGGAGACAACCAGCTTTCCAATGCAATTAGAACCGAAGAAATCCAACAATTAGATCTCTAGATATGGTCAATGCACTGAAAGCGAATCAACACAGTTCGGAAGCTGACCCGTGGCCAAAGCATCATCCACCGCGGGAACCTCACTAGATGATTACCTTTATCGATTTTTTTGTCATTAGATCAGTTCATGAACCTCTGCAAAAACCCCTTAGACCCAGCACTTAGTTCCTATTGTTTTACAACCGTTTTATTTCGTTACCATTTAGATATAGTGATACCAAAACCAAAACCCCTATTTGTTTATTCTATTAGTCTTAAGTCCTTGATTGATTTGTACTGAAAGCTCAAAATCTCTGTGGTTCGACCCCTAAGTTCTACAACGCACATCTGTGCACTTGCAGATAATTTGGGTTATAAATTTAAAACGTGAAGCTAGAAGTAACCCTTGATTCTCTAAGCATCAAGTTTTTGGTGCTGTTGTTGGAGATTTTGATCTCTTTCGTTGCGAATCTCTGCTTAATTCTATAGAATTTTTTCTCATTTTTATTTTTTTTTTTGCATTTTTCAAGTACTTTTTCGATGAGAGATCATGAATATATCCTTGATCCTCTCGCTGAAGAGCATCATTTTCTAGATGGTGATCCATCTGATGATGAGCTTAATGATCTAATCAATGATGGCAATGAAGGGATTGGAGAACCAAAACATACTATTCTCTACTATTTTAAATTTGCAATGATCAATTTCCCATCATTTTAGTTTTTTTGGAAAATAGCTAGAAATAGATTTTCTCTATCATTTTACAACTGGTATTTCCATGGGATTGAATCTTGTTTTCTTGTAGTGTTATTTTTTGTGTAACAAAGTAATATTTTGACCAATGAGGAAATTTTGACTGAATACATCAGCGACCCGAATATAGGGAAAAAAAACTTGCATATAAAACATAGTAATTTTACCATAAAAGATATTTTTTGGTAAACTGTCATTTACAGGTCACCCTTAAGTCATCCTTATGGTAAACTATCATTTAGAGGAACAATATATACATATATATATATATATATATATGGATCTTTAACCTACTATTCAAATATCTCTTTCCACCACTTATGTTTTCATTGATTTGGATTTGTTATCTCCATTGAGATTTTCGGATCCCACTTTCTGCTTTACAATTATTCAAGAGTTTGTATTGAACTGAAACCTACCACTGGTGCAATTATTGGTAAGGTTTTGTAATGTTTTTTCTTCTATATTTGACCATTGTTCAAGAACTGAAACTTACCACCGGTGCAATTTTCGGTTGTTTGACTTGTTTCAATATTATTTGACCGTTCTATGTTTCTCGCATGATCTGAACGCTGGTGAAATTTTACAAAAAGGTATTTTTTATCGCGGTTACATTATTTGGTCTTCGTAAGAAATTAAAATATGTAAGCGATTTATGGAAAGATGTTAAGCATAAAGATTTAGATAAATTACATTATATAACAATCTTATGAATTCGGACTATGTTCCTTAACACAAACGGCACGTAGACAATCACAACATAAGCTTGCATCGTATTCATTGTATTTATGTGCGTTTTTTTTTTTTGTCTCTGTCTCTCGTCTTTATACGCACCTCTTAATTTGATTTTGGCTTTATATAAAATTGTATTCTTCAACTTTAAGATTTATATATTGCATGGATAGTGTTGGGATATCAGATTTAGGGTATTAGTTTTCTTTCTGTTAATTGAATTTAGTACTTACATGTTTTTGGTTAAGATCACTGATGTGTTGGCGCAGAAGCTGTCAAATTGGCGCAGACTAGATCATTAAATAAAATTGCATCTTATACTTGCATGTTCCCAAATATCGACTTTTAGATAGTTGTTTCTTGTCTCGATTAAATACGTAATAGTAAAATTATATTTGAAATATAATTAAAAAAACAACTATTGTAAACTTAATTAATAATAGAAGAACCGTTAAATTGGTGAATTCTAGATCATGAGATGAAAATGCTTCATATAACTATATGTTCTCAAATACCTACATTTAGATCCTTATTTCTTGTCTCAACCCATGATTGGTTTATACTCAACAACAGAATTACACTTGAATTATATAAAAATAATTCTAACACCAACAAGAATTTAAATGATAAGATAGCTGTTAAGTTGGCGTGCACTGGATCCTATAATCGAGTTTTGATTTTTAGATCGTTAATTATGTGTCGATATCCAAAATGATAAGATAGTTAATAACCTCTAATTTGATTAAAGGATTTACTTTAAGGATTAAAGATGATATGTTTGGAGACAACCACAAAAAAAAAAAAAAAAAAAAAAATCCAATTAAACTTTCGCCCGCCATTATTCTGCTTCCAAAATACTTTTGGTAAACGATGGAAAAAGGAAAGAAATCTGGTTTAGATATTCCTTATCCTGAAATCTCATCACTCATTCGTAGATGAATCATATAAAACTCTTCTAAACTAAGATGAATCCAAGTATCGACTCTTTCTGTTTTTTTGTGATTTTGATTCAGTGATGGCTATGGAGAACAGCAAACAAGAATCCGGAGAAACACAAATACCAAATCTTGGTGTTACTGCAACTGGTGCAACGACCCCATGTTCCATCGGCGGAAAATATTGCCACCAGGTTCGACAATTTTCATTTTTTGTCGATTTTTGTTGTGAAATGGATCCGATCATGTTTGTATTCATCATCGCCTGGAAATATAAATCTAGAGTTCAGATAGAACGTAAACTGTACGATTCCTTTAATCTGTATTACGATATTGAAAACTGAAAACTGTGAGAGGATAGAGAGCATACAATTATGCAGTTATCAGGTGGCAAACCACACGAACCATTTGAGTCTCAAAAGGTTGTGTAACCTTTTAGCCATCTCAAAATGATGGGTTCGAATATAATTTAATTATGGTTATGATCCACATCCATGAGAAGGTGTTTAAGCTGTGGTGCTTGATCCACATCTGTTGCAAGTTGGTTTCATCTGAACCAACTTTATCCCTCTCCCATTAACCCATAGCTTCTCTATCTCTACCATCTGTTCTATAATTGTAACCATCTCCTCTCTTATTGTGACCCGCCTCGTACCGTTTCCTATTCATAACCTATCTACCTGAAAGGTTAGTTCTTTCACTTAGTAACTAGAAACCCTAGCTCTTTTCCTATTCTTCTCTCCTTCCTATTTCGACACCTCGTCTCTCTTATCGCCACACTTGTTACAAGATTAGGTTTATAGTCAAGTCCCCTTCATGGAGACAGTAATTTTTCCAGCAATCAATTCTTTGAGAATTGGTCTCAGAAAAACGCCATTTTTATGAGCTATGTTTGGTAAGCCTCAACTGTTCTTAATACTATCTAAAATGTGATCAATTCCACCGAAATAACGACAACTGAAGAAACCCAGAAAGGGCAGACATTACGGTGAGAGAATATAGCCTTTTAGTAGATGAACATATAGTATAGACTTTCAAGCTAACCAGGAATCTGCATTACATCTTCGATGCACACTAGGTTTCAAGAAACTTCAATCCCATCTATATCGTCAAACGCCTTAATATCTGATTTATTGGAAAGTTAACAAACAATCATTAAATAATTTGCCGTTTGCAACTAATAAAGCATAAAAGGCATTAGGGTATGTAGAAACCATACACTATTTTGTATTCATCTTTTCTTTTTTTTTTATCGATTATTATTCGAACCAATGGTCTTTGTGTTTTTAGTGTCGCCAAAAGAGAACGGATGTTGTTGGATCTTGCGTGGCCAAGAAGCGAAGCACGACTTGTCTGCTGAAGTTCTGTCCCATGTGCCTAATAAACAGGTTTGATTTGATGTTTTATTTTATTTTTTGTGATTTATGTCTTTTGTTGTGAGGAGAAGTATATTCTATATCGATTGTGTTATATGATTCTGTCTCAAATTTTAGGTATGGGGAGAACGCAGAAGAGGTTGCTTTAAAGACCGATTGGATTTGCCCCAAATGCAGGGGTATTTGCAATTGTAGCCTCTGCAGGTATGTCAAAATCATTATATGTTTTTTTTTTGGAACAAAATAGTAATAGTTATATGTTTTGAAGCTTCTTTTATATAAAATTTGTTAACTGATTTCATTTTCCAGGAAGAAACGGGGTCAGAGGCCTACCGGGATATTGGTATACCAAGCTAAAGAAACTGGATGCTCCTCTGTCTCTGAGCTTCTTGAAACTGAGGGTGCTGACAAATTTTTCTACAAGAAGAAGGCAAAACCGGTACATGCTCTGTCCTGGAGAGATATTTGTTGTGTGAAATCTTAGCTTTGAGTCTTACCTTGTGCCAATTTTGACTATATCGTAACTGCAGGAAGATGCTGCTGTAGCTTCTTCCCAAAACCAAGGGGAGGAGAACACTGTTATGGATATAAATAACGCATGTGGCATTGAGACTGCTGCAGTGAAAAAAGGTAAAAAGAAAGAGGAGGATCAGCTTGAGGAGGTTAAAATACCTCAGGGTATCAGCTCAATCCCTGTTTCTGGCATTGACTTGCCCCCTGAAAATGCTGGAGACGTATTTCAGTTCTTGGAGTTCTGCTTAGCTTTTGGAAAGGTATTATCTATGCCTTTGCACAGTTTCAAAATTAATATATGCTCAAAACTCTGAATATTGGAAATTTAATTGTTGACTCTTATCTACTTCACATGACTATTCGAATAGACTCTTGATTTGAAGAAAGGAGAAGCTGAATGTGTTATACGTGAAATGTTATCTGGGAGCCAACAACATCCTATGGTCATCCAGATGATAATCAAATTACTGACTGTGATATTGGAAGACAGAGGAGAAACGTAAATATTTTTTTTATAATTGAAAAATATCAAGTTTCCCGCTAGCGGAGTTCTCTGTTGATGCATGTCTAATTGATCTCAATTTTTTTGAATAATGTAGATCGGTTTGCTTGAGTGCGACTGATGATAGTTGGTTCACTGCCATTAGAAAATATCTAGTGGAATCAGAAGTTCAAATTGATGGCTTCCCTGCTCAAATGCTTCAAGAGTATGAGAAGTTGGATTTGAAGAACAGGTTTAAGCTTTTGAATTTCTTATGCGATGAAACACTTGGCACATCGTAAGTTATAGTAATTTTCATATAATGAATTAATTATTCTCTTTATTTTAATGGTGCTTGAGGGCTCATATGTTGTGATAAATGTTTCAGACTGATCAGGAATTTCATTGATGATTCTTTTGCAAAGAAGCAGGAAGCAAAAGATAAGTTGAAGGCAGCAAAAAATAAGGTACCTGTAAATTCTACTTTATTTTTACAATATAAGTTTGACAACACGTGATGCATCCAAACCTTTTTGCTGTAGGTGAATCAACATGAGCAGAAGTTACAACATGAGTTTGCCAAAGCTGTATCAGAGAGTAATGGGACTCTGTTGTCAAATGAAAAATGGCATGCAATTTTATCGCAAACAAATGATGAAGAAGTTCATTCTGAAATGCTTGAAGCATCCGAAATGCTATCTAAAGGTACAAATCTAAACATGTGTAGTTATTTATAATAGTATCATATGTTTAGAGCCTTACTGTTCTCTTTGTTCTTACAGTGAGTAAAAAAAGTGATGATACTCATAGAACCAAGCCGGTCGAACTGGATGAAAATGGTTTTATTCTTTGGAAGTTGAAGTCATACAATAATGAAGAACCAAACTTGTTGCTTCAAGGTATGACAACATACAAACTCTTTGTTTTTTCTCTTGAAGAAGTGTATTGGGAATAACTCTGTTAAAGTGTTATAGGTTTAATCTCCTTTTGTTTTTGTGCAGATATAGGAAGCTGGGATGAAGTATGTGCTCATGAAAAATGGTTTGCATTTAGCTCTGAGCAGAAACCAGAAATAGAGAAGTACCTCTCTTTCAAAAGGTATAATTTTATTTCACTCTTAAGCTTATAAGATCAATGGATTTATCAATGGTGTCATGAAGCTTTTTAGGTTTAAACGTTTCTTGATTAATCTCAAATCACATACACGCAACTAAAAGCAAATATTAACAAAATAAGTAATTGATGCTTCACTTGAAGCAACTGCCTTGGGAATCTCTTTGTATTACAAATATAATGCTAATTTGTTCATGGGTTTGCATACTCTGATTTTCATCACATTTCTTCTTTTGTATCCCATGTTTTGTAGGATGAAACGGCTTGAAGCAAAGAGGAAAACAAAAACTATTGTTGAGTCGTAGCAGGAGCACATAAGAAAAACATGATTCTGAGTAGTAGGGGCAGAGGTAAAAGTACTGCTGACTCATAAACTCTTTAAAAATGTGATTTTTAATTGCATTTGAGTATATGATTTGTTGTTGTTGTTAACTACATTTCTGAACAACCCAAACACCTTGTTTTGAATTTTTTTTATGTTAAAGAATAAATCCATTCGAACCTTCTTGGAGGCAATCTTTATAGTTAGTAGTTGTGAGGTTTCAAAAACATCTAAAAGGCAAACGATTCATTATATTTGATATTGTTGTCATCCAATCCATACGTCGCGGAAAGTTTACTTCAGTTTGTGCTGTAAACAATACTTCCTTTGTTCCTAAAAGAATGATGTATTATTATGATTTCTCTTATTCCTAAAAAATGATGTTCTAGGCTTTTTATTTATTTTAAATTAGGTAAAGTTAATAAATGATAAATTTAATAGATATTAATTAAGATTGTTGAATTATTATTGGTTTATTGGTTTATGGTTATGGGAAAGTTTCCAAGGAGAAAAATAATAATAAATTACATTAACTGTTTGTTAATAAAACTGAAAAAACAAAACATCATCCTTTTGTTAACATCATCTTAGGATACTGGCCTGCATGCATGTGTGGGCTTGAATGTTTTTATAAATTTTAATTGTATTGGGTATATTGTTAAGTTTATTGGGTCGAATTTTATAAAATTGATAATTGACAGTGTGTGGGTACAGTGTTACCACATTTGGGCCGAATGGTATGTTATTAGTTCAAGAATTAGATTGTGTCTTACAATTGGCTATACTTTTTTTGATGTAAATATAAACAATAAGTGATGTATAACTGATTAAGTAATTATAATTAGGTATGTATAATGAAGAAAGTATAGATGAAGAATACATAAAATTATGAATACATACATTAATTTTATGTTCGTAAATCGTAAGTTATTCATCGAAATGTGACATATATGAACATATTTTATAAATTATATGCGAAGATGTATTCATTTATTTCGAAATGTAAATTCATTTGGAAATGGTGATAAATCAGTCAAATGTTATTTAATATGTTGTAATTATAAACGACTTTTGGGGATTATGAAACAGAGCGAAGAAAAATGAGGAGTCACTCTCTAAGAATTCTATATATACACCCCATAAGAAAATTTTGAACAACTAACCAAGCAAACAATTAGTCACTCAAACACAACCCATAATACAATTATTCTTCTCATGTGATCCTCCGATAGACGTACAAAAAATATGTTTACTTGAAAGAAATATACACTTTTTCCTACATAATATTTCTTGTGCATCTATCGAGAATCACATCAGAAAACATTGTTATATTCATTGTGTCGCCAGAGAGTTATTATAATTATATTACTTGTGAATGCTCACTTTCGACAGAAGTATATTGTTAGTACTTTATAACAAAATCTGGATAGAGTATTGACAGTATACTTTTTGTAGAGTGAGATACAAATAATTTTTCTTAGGAGGATAATAAGAAAAACTCTAATTATGTGGAAAATTGTTATTTACCTCGAATGAGAACGAATATTGTGTAAAAAATACAAATATTTTAATTTAGATTTTTTAATTTGAACTATAACGATTTTCCAATTTTGTAGGATTGTTAGTTTTATTATTTCTCATCGCAGCGATTATCTAAAGTTCTTTTCAAAAATCGCAGATAGTGTTAATTGCTAGAAGCGTGCGGGCCAGTTTAATAAATTAGTAATGTTATTGGATATAGTGTTAATTGTATTTGGTCGAATTGTACAAAATTGATAGTTTATAGTGTGTGGTATGATGTACCTATATTTTATGCTCAGTGTTGTATATATCCTATTTTTGTTTTATGAAAAGTGAAAATATTTCTGTTTTATGAAAAGTGAAAAATTATGAAGATCACATATAGAACCTAAAGAACCCATAATTGTGACGATGTATCTTGTATGAGAAATCGTGATAATTCGGTATAAAGAACATGTCATAGTTCTTGTAATCATTAAGTCAATTAACTGAGAATCGATAAATGACATTAAAAAAGAAATTTATGATTGATTTATAAAGGAAAAATCAAAAACGCAAATACATTAAAAACACAGAAATTATTATGTATAGTAACATGAATTATTCGTAGGAGCATCGTAATCTATTAATTGCTGTTCTGATAACTGCAAAAAAAAATGTAGAATAAAATTTAATACCAAATATGTAGTTCTCTATAATCAATATAAATAATACAAACAACAAACCTTGAACAGATGGAATTTTCTTGACGGATGTGGATATTATAAATTGGATAAAAAAATTGTTTGAATCTCTGCTTTCATTTCTGCATAACCTCTTGACAACAAAATCTTCAATATCAAACCATGAACCTTCCGTTAGCAGAGGTTCGAATAAATCATGAAATTGTCGTCTAACCCGAACGCGTATTGTATGGTCCTTTACAAATAAAAGAATTTGAATATTTTGGTAGAGAAAATAATATATGTGAATTAATGTAGTTTATTAGTAATACCATAAAAGATAAATTTTACCTTCGCATCAGCAAGAAACAATTCTAATGATACGCCCTGATGTGGTATATATTCAAACCACTTTCTCACGAGTTTCACACGGATGCACCATTCAGTTGACCTGTTGTTCAAGTCTTCAATGTAATTAAGTGGTTCCATTTTCCGAAAAGATGTGAAAACTAAATAAGTTGTTAGTGTTTGTATATATATTGGAAACTTATGAAGAGGGCAATAATTTAGGGTTCCAAATATTTCCAACCATGAATTCTAAATAAAACGTATATTGGGTCATTATATCATCAAATATCGGGTTCGGTAAATTAAGTCAGGACATAATATATATAATATATCAACTTCTATAATTGCATTTCTGTTTATGGTAACAATAGGTTTTATAAATGGAAGACATTGTAATCTTCCATTTAACACTCATTATAATTTATACTATTATTATCTTTCTAAACCAAATTTTAAGAACCTAAATTAAAAGTACATGTTTACACAAACTTTAGAAATTGATATAACACCATTAATAGCAAATAGTTAGCGTATGTTAAAAAATATTATTAAAAGTTCAAAAAGCATAATTATAAGCAAGGTTCATAAAAATAAGATAAAAACCATAAACCGACCAAATCTCTAAAGATTCAGCAAAAAAAATAAAAAGGTTCAACATTATCCCCAAATATATGGGAATTCAAACATATATAGTAGAGTTTAAGATGAAATAAAATCGGAGTTGATGTAGGATTTCAGGGCCAGCTTGGATCTCCATGGATATCAGTAAATGGTAACCTGAAAAACTGAAGGAATACAATTACCTAAACCAGAAATACAATGTAAACTGAATAGAAGTTTACTTAGATTAGTGTTATACCAATCTAAAAAATCTGAAACTTCTTTAATATGTGGATTAAAAAGTACTTCAGATTGGTCACCAGCATTTCTGATGAAGAAGCGGCCAGAAAATTGGTTTTTTTCTACCTCAACTTTCTGAGAATGTTAAATCTATCCCAGAACTTATGCATGGTGTTTAAACATACTTAATCTATATTATAATTTGAATTTCCTCCATAATCTTCATTCTAATTTGAATTTCATCCTTAGTCTTTGTTTTTTGTGCTTAAAACAATTTTCATCGAAACGCTGTCAAAAATTCCGTCAAATCTGTATACATAGCGTCCACATAAGCAATTGCTAAAAAAACAAAGACACAAACGACAGTTGTTTGCTCAACGAAAATTGCTAAAAAATAAAAAAGAACAAAAGTAGAGCTTGAAAATGAGATCTGGTTTTGAAGGGCATCTGAGTATCCAGAGGAGTATGATGCTGTTTGCATGTAGATGAGATTGTCTTACAGCCCAGCGGCTCATCTCTTCATCTTCCTTCTCCAGTGGACAGATTGTCATTTCGCAGGCGCTTTGGGATTGTTTAGGATCCTTATTTATAAGTTGTCTTGTTATTCTTTCCGCATATCGGATCTTGTTCTTGGCTGCCTGATTTGTTTTCTTCGCTATTGCAACTTCACGGAGGGTTAACCTATGTAGAAGAAAGAAAACAAAAGGAGATATGCGATAAAAGATATTGAAAAAGGAACAGAACAGAGAAAGGAAAGATGTCAGTTGCTATAGAAACTGGTAAAAACTTTAAAACAAAGTGCTTCATCTTGTTCCTTACGCTCCTATTCCTCGGTCAACATCCTCCTCTTAAGCTATCTTCTTGTTTTGTACATAGCAATTTGCAATTTCTATCTCTTTTCGTGCCCACTCTCTGTATATAAAATTTATGTTTTTTTCTCTCATTTTGCTTTAGTTAGCTTTTTAGTTTCCTGCAGTCTCCGATTTGGATTTGTATACAACAAACCTCTGCTTAATAGCATTTCTAGATCCATAATTCCAACATATTTCTTCTGGGTTCGTGAACCTCTCTGTTGCAATGTTTCAAGTTCGAAATTTCAGAAGACAACAATACCATATATGTTGGAGGAGAGGTTCACGAACCCAACCCAGAAGAAATAAAAAAATCTATAACCACCTATGTGAAGAAATCCCCAAAATCGTGTGTGAGACTCGAATGTTGAAGAAAAGAGAGAAGCAATTAAGAAAAAAAAAGCGTAGCTTAGTCCCAAGTCAAAAAACGATGTTGTTTTGAGCGTACAAACAACTTATATTTTGAAAACTTAAGACGACATCGTTCTGACATGTCGGCCACGTAGACAAGACTTGACGGTTCCTCTAACACCGTTTGATCAATGTATGTTTTAGCACAAAGTTGAAAGCTTGGGTATGAAATTCAATTAATTACAAACTTGAAGTATGTTTAAGCACCAGATACAAATTCGGGAATGAATTTAATATATTTTCATAGTTTAGGTTGGAAAAAGCCAATTTTCCAGAAGCCGCCTATAACAAAATATAATCCTATATATTAATTATTTTTCCATATGAGGATCATTAAAACATTAGGTATCATAGATGTTAATTCAGAAAAGTAAATACGACTAACCTTGAGAATCATAGAAAACGCGAAACATCCTAAGAGTCAACACCATTTCATATGTTCCAATTTCTTTCCACTTTCTCCAAAACTCCACTGCTGTTTTCCCAGTCAGTTCAACTGTAAGTTCCCTGAAGCTGTTTGAAAATAAAATATACATATCATCAGTGACTGATATTCTTATTATGTCATATTGCTAATAACTTAACTACTTACTTCATGTCTCTTATTTCAATTTCCAAATTGCTCCATGGTCCATGTACCAAAGCATCAGGATCATTTTCTAAACTCTTCAAGTCAACAACAAAGATAATAACACCTATCAAGTCTGCGATAATACGTTCTATTAAATAAACTATACGGGATAACATTATCCTCTAACAAATCATGATGGTTCAGAATACAAACCGACAGAGTACTGAGAGCATATCTTCTGGTTGATGATATTTTCGAAGGGGATGAAATCCATCATATGCTTAGGGTTACGGGCAGAGATTTTGGTTACAACGGTGTGTTCATGCATGATGATGAAATGGTTGTTGATAGTATTCCTGAATGAGCCAGAAGCATGGACGATTTGAAATAAGGAAACCGCATTCAACTCTCCTTTTTTTAACTTTTGAGTGAGGACGGGCATGAGATCCAAATCGATGGCCGCCTCAACCTTATAACCCTAACAATATATACCAACGATATCATAATTTATATATAAAAATCCTAGACTGACTAAAGTAATTTGTATTAATAAAAGTTATGGTAAACTACACTTACATTCTCATCGCCAAGAATCAAGTGTGTTTCAAATCGCCTTTTGTCGACGTTGAATTCCTGCCATTGTCGAATAACTTTAACGATTATCGTTGGGAGAGGAGCATTGAGGGAAATTTAATCAAGTTTGAGAAAGGTTGCCATCAAAATTTTTGAAACAGTGATTTGTTTAGCAGTTGTTGCTTTGTAGTTTTGTGATCGACAAAAGGAGGAGATCTCTGAGTTTTGGATAGAAAGAGTGGAATAAACTTAGAGTTGTTAATTTGAAAGATTGCGATTTTTGGTAATTAGTAAAGGGTAAATAACTGTTGCGTTAGTTGGGTAAGTGAGAAATAAATGCTGATTGGAAAAGCAAAGAAGTAAGTCGTATAAATGAGAATAAAGTTTTACGGTGCAGTATTTAATAGATGAGATATATGTCAACTCAAGAACTCCCAGTATTTGAGAAAGGAAATCAGAACTATGAGTTTCCAAATATATTTAAACAAAATCACTTTATCATATTTAATATTACCAAAATAGATGGAATTTATATAAACTTCTCACTGCGTAATATACTGTTATTAGTCTTGTTTACACGATTCTAACCCTTGAACGTTTTAAATGGGAAACAAAATAAAGGGAGGATCAATACATATATACTTATTGTCATTTGTTATTCAGTTACAGAGTTCAAGTATGTACATAATAAATAAGGCAAATGTAACACGACAAAGAAAATAGAATCATAAAGAATACAGATCAATTAGAAATTGACATAATAATTAAATTAATGTATTTGTAGTTTTAACATATGGGTCAGAAAATAAGTCAACCATAATATTCATACCCATAGTGACAACAGAAAATTAATGGTTTTATATTAGTTATAGTACTAAAAAAAAAATTCATTAATCACTGACATAAATTCCCTGACAAGAACAGTATAATAGATGAAGTAAATAATTACATAAACTGAACTATCTCCGTTTCTAGCAATATACGTGGTCCTCGATAATCTCGGATATATAACTTCCAGATTCTACTATCCATTATAACCTCTTAATTATCAAACTTTCCAATTATTGTATGAGTACAGTTTCGCCGGTACATTCTCATAACATTACGTTATGCTAAGTAGTTAAAAAAGTTTTGTTCATATACACAGAATAAATGATACTACGTTTGATTACTTGTAACTTATTTAATTTGTCGTATATGTTATAAAATGTAGTTAATATCTATGATAGTTAGTCATTTATTATTTATCATATATTTAGTATTTTTTTTAAATACCTCAATCATGCTTGACTATATCTCTAAAATCACATTACAAAAATACTGTATAAAACAATGGAAAGCGTTAAAGCTGGTTCAGAATGACATTGGGCCATTGCAAAACAGGCTAATTTGATAATGTTTACAAATCGCATAAAAACCTAAACAGATTGTCGTAAAGAGCGTCTAAAAATCTTACTGAACACGTCTTTGTACACAACATTAGTTGTCTTCGTCTGCACGTTACCACTCTTATCAGTAATCAAAATCTTCTAACCAGACCTAGACTTCACCCTTGATAATGCAACATATAGCTGTCCATGTGAGAATACTGGTCTAGGTAGGAATAAACCAACATTTTGAAGAGATTGACCCTGGCTTTTGTTGATTGTCATTGCAAAAGCCAATGTCACAGAAAATTGTCTTCGACGCATTCTAAAAGAAAAACTCGTTTCCGGAGGTGTAACGAACATTCTAGGAATGAGAACCTTATCTCCAACCTTATCGGTTCCTGTTATGATTCTACCCTCTATAACATGGCGAGCTAAATGTGTAACAATCAATCTAGTGCCGTTACATAGACCTCCCTTAGGATCAATGTTACGCAAACACATAACTGGTGCACCTATCTTAAGTTTCAAACAATGTTTGGGCAATCCAGAAACTTTGATTCTATTTAAAAACTCAGTAGGATATGTTACCTTATGAGATGGGTCTTTATCACTAGGTGCAATGCTGTCAGCGCTCAGGTAAGTATGTAATTCACCTATAAATATACATTATAGGAAATTAAGTACTTTATTATATGTAGTGGGATTCAATAGAAGGACCAATAAATATATATAGTACGTATAATCTGTATAAATAATATGTTACCTGGCAGCAATGAAAACATATAATCGTTAATTTGATCAACATCTTCGTTTGTGGGACTCAAAATAGCACGATGTTGATAAAAGTCTTCAGCATGTTGACTACTTATTAAGTTTCCATACACTTCTTTAACTATAGTTTTCATTGGATCGCCACAATCTTTGATCAATAAATCTTCTGGAGTGTCAATATCCACAACATCATCATTTGGAGTATTGACTTTACCATCACCAACAGCTAATATCCATTCAGAGAATGCCTTAAGTTCAGCGGCAGCGACATCACTTAGTCCACCAAGCAACCTCATATTCTTTGTAAGTTGTAAAACTGTACAATCATCCCATAGTGCTGAAGAATTGATTGTTGCCATAACTGTTTCTGATCGGCCAGTATGAGGAATTACCGGAAGTATCTGACGGAAGTCACCTCCAAAAAAAACCACCTTCCCACCAAATGGTTTTCTCACAGGTAATCTGATGATATCATTTAAACTTCTATCTAAGTTTTTGAAACTATACTTGCTCATCATCGGAGCCTCATCCCATACAATAAGGTCAGCCCTTTTCATCAAATTGGCAAGATCTGATCCAGGAGGCATATTGCATTGTGTAAAATCATCTGGATTTATTGGGATTCCGAACCTCAAATGTGCTGTTCTACCACCTTCTAACAACAGAGCAGCAATCCCACTCGATGCAGTGTTGATAACTATCTTACCTCTGGATCGAATAGTGGTTGAAAGGAACCTCCAAAGAAATGTTTTACCAGTACCTCCAAAACCATATACAAAGAAAACACCACCTTTGTTGTTCAAAACAGCATCCAAAATCTCTTCATAAACACCTTTCTGCTCATCTGTTATCATAGCCAGAAGTCTCTCATTTTCTTTTCTTTGATCCTCAACATTGTACTTGAGTTCATCATCAATCAATCGGTTGCCGTTGTACTCCATGAAATTATCTGGTTTTGGCATACAGTTTTATTTCTTTAGTGAACGTCCTCTGCTCTCTAAGAAATCCTGAATCTCTTGCAATGCTATATTTTTAATCTGCTCGGTCGATAAATTCAAACCTGCAACAATAACAACACACAAAGATATATTTAAGAATGATGACCAAGTTGGAAATTGTATCTTGTAGAGCAAGCTTCATGTATTAAATAATTACAACTGTTCCATACCTTCATATCCGCTTTCAAGACGACGTCTGTAAAGTATATCATCAGTCAAATACTCCCAAGTTGCTTCCCAGACTACACCAGGTTGTGTTAAACAATCACCTAGCAATATTATACTGAAAAAAATCCTGAGATACCATCCTGAAGTGATGTGATTCTGGAAAGCAACAACAAAGACTTGGAGTTGGAACTAGAAGATGGAGAGCAAGTAGTTGAAGAACTAGAGCTTGTAGCTGATCAAGAAGATCTTTTAAGCGTTCCAAGTGGTCCAATGACTCGATCAAGGACTAAGAAGCTCAAGCAAATCATTGGAGCTATCATCAAAGGTCTTGACTCGATTCAAGAGGGAAAAGAGCCGATCACAAGCACCCTGATTGTGATCCAAGTCCAAGATGGCTAAGTGGGCTTGAGATCCAGGCTTGTACTCTTTTTCCCTCTCTCAAGTTTTGTCCCATTGGGTTTTCTTGAGATAGGTTTTTAATGAGGCAAGAATGGATCTCTATTTCGCCTAAGTCCACAAAGCCTAAGCCCAAACTGTTTCATCAAGAGGAGCGTCTAAATCGAATTCAAACTTGACAGCTTGTTCTTTGTTTATTTCTGAGATTGAGTTAATGTTTGTGAGACTCATCTCTTCTTTCTTTCTTCTTTATATTCGCTTGAACTCCTTTGTATCAAAATATCTTATCTTTTATTCTCAAACTCTTTCCTTAAAGATTAAGATCACGTTTGTTGGTGTGTCATATCCTACAAACACCTTGAATCGACTTTGTGTGTGTTATATCACTTAGAAGATTCAAGTAGGTGTATCAAGAGTGTTCCGCGGCTCTTGTGTGTCTCCTATCGATTCCCCAAGTCCCTTGAACAATCTCCGATTGTTTCCAAGGCCTATTTCATCATTAGAGTGACGATCAAGGGCAGATCCTTACCAGGATCACATCATGAAGCCAAAATTCTAGCTTTTTTGATGCCTTCGATATATTCTTTGTCATCATCCAACAATCCTAACGCATCACACGCTTCT
The DNA here is from genome assembly GCF_000478725.1 of Eutrema salsugineum. NCBI lineage: Eukaryota > Viridiplantae > Streptophyta > Magnoliopsida > Brassicales > Brassicaceae > Eutrema > Eutrema salsugineum. The sequence continues at coordinate 17,289,000 of NW_006256829.1, forward strand.
TTGAAAGTATTAAATACAACGCCATCAACTCTTTTAATATCATCATAACATTTTGGACCTCTGACTATATTAATTAACATCCTCAGATAGTACGTCTCGTCACCGTTTGGATGGATATGAGCAATCCTTCAAATAGCAAAGCTTCATTTTCGAGGCTTCCACTCTCTATCCTTTAGATGCCAAACAAATTGTGTTGGTAGCTCTGCATAAGTTAGCTTACACGCATCTGGATATTTTTTACATGCTTCAAACCAACCTAGAAACATTGAAACACTAACACCTACCCGTTTCAAAATAGACTCAAGAGGTTCGTCTTCATCATGGACATAAACTTCACCGTTTGGGAGATGGAAGCAAAGTTTTTCCACCGAAACACTCCTATAATGAGTTGGAAAACCTAAAATTCTCCATGTTGCTTCGCAAGCCTAGACATATCTACATTTTAGGGAAAAAAAAATAATTTAAACGTCTCTAAAATATTATAATCATATAGGCCATATAATATATAGGATCATTGCAAATATACCTTCAGTTATAATAATTCTTAATTTCATCCACAACTCCATCCTCATCTTTGTCTAAAGCCGCAGAGACATAGTCAGGACCCTTATGAATATATTTGAAAAGATATTTCACAGCATGCGTTTGAGTGCACCACTCAACATTTATATGTGCAGGATAACGTAACATAAGATCCCTATTGTATGGAACAACATATCCATTGTCAAGATTTATACCATTTTTGGTGAAAAACCTATTATCCCTGCGCCGCCGGTATAATGGAAAGCTGTTTGAATCCATCGAAGTTTCATCATTGAAAGGTCTTGGAAAACTCTTTGAGCATTTCCCGTTCACCATGCAAACATTGTCAGGTTTAGCAGCTCCACATGGTCCATGCATCATATTTTCACCAACAATATTATAAAGGTCTGGATCTGTTTTCTTATCGGGAATCTCAGCGCTGATGTACTTATCAATATCATCGGTAGTTCGTAATTTATTCTTATCTTTCAAGAATAACAAAATATGGGCGTGTGGCAAACCCCTCTTCTGGAACTCTATCGTGTACATAGCTGAAAGACATTATAGTAAAGTTAAAACATGGTATGACTATGATATATAAATTAAATGACATAATTTCACCAATGGATTACTATAACAATAAAACATACCGGCAGCTGTTGGACCAAAAATAGCGCCTTTTTTCTTCGTTAGATCAGTCATCAGATTATCCAGCTTCATCTTAAAAACACGGCACATAATGTCTGGCCTATCCTCTGTTATCAGGTTATATTTCTGGAGATACCGTGTAATCTCGGGCCATTTTGGATTGCACGTAAATGTAATGAACAAATCCGGAAAACCAAAATATTTGCATATGGCCATAGCGTCCAGATAGTGCTGATTCATATACCGTGGTCCATTGGTAAAACTCGCAGGCATATAAATTCTTGGACCTTCTGAACTAAGATTTTCGGCACCCGCTTCAAATGCGTTCTTTATAGTTGTATAGTTATTACAACGAATCTTTTTCTGGTTGAACCACAGATAACGTAGTCTACTGGACTCTATCATGGTATACGCATCCACAAGAAACTGTTGAAAAAGTCTACCTGATCGATTGATTGTAGGAGCCTCACCACGTCTCTCACAAAGCCGGAATGCAAAAAAACTCTCGCATTGCGTTTCCTAGCCTCGGATTCGTCATACGCAATTAGAATCTTCAGGTGGAAACCGTCCTCGCCATATGGGAACAATAAAGGATATTGGAGAGGAAGATATGCAGGATGTAATTCACTAATCCTTTGGAATCCTCCGTCCGTACTGGACTCAATAATGATGTCTCTAGTTTCCATATTCAAAACAAAGTCACCCGGTATCAAAGCTGCAACTTCATCCGAAGTAGGAATATTATGAATTCTTCCATCAGCAGATCTTCCTTCTATCAACCTCAATTTGAACGTCACCCCTCCATCAGCCTCATATCTATCTCTAGCTTGTCTAAATACTTTGACGTATGGATTGACTTTGTCAAGCATCTTCTTCAATATTTCCAAGACAGTATACTTGAAATTATCGGTCTCCGCGCCCATAGTCCTAAGAATATGACAAATAGATATTATTCAATAAAGTATGCACATATTATGTCTTTAATTAGATAAACATAAAGTATTAGGAAATGAATCTAATACGTACCCATAAGCAGCTATTCTATTGTATAGCTCATTAAGAGTGTCATGGATGTAAAGTTGCAAAAATTTAGGCATCTCTCCAACGTCTGGCACCATATCACCAATTTGATGAGAATTCTCCCCATTCATTTTGAAGACATACGGACCACGACCATTGTTAATGGCGTAATCTATTCTTCCACCTAATGACGTGAAAGAGAACATCATATTGTATGCTCTGATGAACTCACGAAAATGTTTACTCAATGCATCCCCTTTTCATAACAATTCTATTAACTCCATTGGAGGATTTCTAAGTTTAGGGAGGACAATTTTTCCCTGCTTGCAGCAAAGCGTGAATATGGGTATCAATTGTCTCTTGGATTTTCCTATCCGCTCTCCATACCAAAAATAAGCTCCACAATGTCCACATTCAAAATTTAGATCTCCATCATCATAATAGTCTGCCAAGAAATAATTCACATTATAGTGTTATATATGAAAAAAAATTATAAACGTATATTATTTGTACTTACTATTTGGTTGAACTCCAAATTGAAATCTTGTGGTTTATCCAAACACATTGGGAACGGTTGTCTGTTGTATATTTACATCTGCATCCACGTTATCAACTTCCATTGCAATTTCTGAAGTTTCACCTTCGTCATAATTAGGATTAATATTTTCATCATAGTCATCGTTTTCGTCATCGCTGTGAGCCTCATATATATTTTGATAAGCTATAAGATAGAAACAATAACGGTCAATTTTATGTAGTGGATATTGTATAATCCTATATATTAAAAATTGGAGAACATCATACTAATACCTTGAGGATGCTCTTTAATAAAATTCGATCTGGAGTTCTGTGGTCGTACTCTGGAATCATCAGGCTCAGATCCATACGTTTGTAAACCCTTATTTTTTTTAGTGTTTGTTTGAGATCTTGTTTATCTTCTCGTAACTGTTAATGAAAAAGATAAGTAAAGTATAAAATAAGCTAACTTGTGCTGAAAGCTGTTTGTAATGTACATAGAGTTGATAACAAACCTTGATAATTTGTGACGTCAGACAAAGGACTTCTAGAATCATCTAAGTTATTTTTTAAAAAAGAAATTGAGAACAGACACTATGAAATAGATATTCATTTGAGATCACACATACAAATTAACAAAAAATAATTACGAAATCTACCTGATTGGTTTGTTATATCGAATAATGTATCGGTATTTTGTTGATTTGTGTGGGTGATCGTAGATGAGTTATCAGCAGATGGTAAGTCTTGGAATTGCCTTCGTCTACCGCCTGGACAATATATACGGTAATTTATGGTTTTAATATGTTCAAAATAATTACAGAAATGAAAACATATTGTTTATATATGTAGAAAACTACTCAGCTTGATAACACATTACACTTTTGTAAGGGTGGTGAGGTTTGAGAAATCTTAGTTCGACCACCTATAGAACATGATATGTTATAAGAATATTTATTTTCTAGATTATTAAGTACTAAACATTAGGGATTTTCTTAATATGCTTACGAAAGGTTGAGTATCAGGAATAGTACTTACGTTTTCGGAGAGGTAGGGAATCATCACCATGTTGGATGCATTGACTTTTTCCATTGTCACTTTGCGTTTCATTAGAAGATTGTCCAATACTTGAACACCTACGTCTCCCACCTGATTGGACATAAAATAGTTGAGATCTAACGGTCATATAAACAGCCATATGATTACATGTGAACTAACGTTTCAAGAGTGGAGGTGAGTTCTCCTTGTTAGATGAGTTATCCTCAGAAGCCATTTTTGAACTTGACATGTGTATGACTGTTTCAAATTTCAAAATAGTCGATTAAAAATCTATGTAATTCTTTTTCAGTAGAAATATCTTGTTTAAATTAATTGGTTTCCTAAGATTATGTATTGTCAATTCAAATTGCGGTTGTTTAAATTTATTTAATTTTTCATAAGGGATCTACCTTCATTTTATGAACTATAATAAAATATTCTGAGAATTTTGGAATAAATGTATATTCCACTACTAAAGTCATTTAATCGAAAAATTTATTGTTATCCCCATTTTGCTATCTTGGTATAATCGATACTTAAATGCTAATAATATATGATATCTGATACAGCCGTATGTATCTTTATAAAATACACATATTTCCATTTTCAAATATATTGATGAATATGATTGAGCCAGATTAAACTTCCTTTGACATTATTTTCTCAAATAATTACCAACCTTATAAATTTACATTTAATATAAACAGCTATGCGAGTCGTTGTAAATGATTCGTTGATTCAAAATCAACATTTGGTTGTTAGGTTCGTATTGGCAATAAAAAGGGATTATCTTGAAGAATTGCAACTTTGAACACCATGTAGATGAAAACATCTAAAGGATAATTATTTGAAGCAGGAATACAAAATATTCAAGAACATCATTAAAAAGATAATAAGATATTACTGAAAAAATACAACACCTAAACCCTAAATTGTTCGATCTTCCAGGATTTTAAAGTTCTAATGGAATTACTTCCTAGGACGCTTGTTACTCATGGATTTCACGAAGGGGTCTTCACTAATGCCGTTACTATTCATCTGATTGTTTGCATGATGTGATGATCCAAAGCAAGTATTATAAATGTCCTGAAAGCATCAAAGATTAATTGAAAAACAATTTAAATTTTTGCAGAACTTCAAAATTGTTGAAAACATGACGTATATTACTACATACAATTACGGAAGACATATTACCTCTGATCTAGGATCCCACTCGGTAATGGTTAAATCTGAATAACCCTGATCAGCGTGAACAACTACTTGGTTGTCTTTAGGCAACCTATAATTCAAAAGGATATATGGTTAATACGATACTGTTTTAAGATATGATAAGTGTATATATTACCGACAACATACCTATCTTTGAAGTCTTTGACGATCTGGTTGTCAGTATCAAACATAATTTTAGTGGAGTTGAAAGAGTTGGATATTGAAATAACACCTAAAAAACATAAGAAAATTTCAAGATTTCGCATAACTTGTTAACAGTTACATACAACTATGTGGACTATAATATATTGAGAACTCACGTTTGAACTATTGAATACGGACAAAGCGCATCAGACAGACCACGACAGATTCCAGATGTTGTTTAATGTACTCAACGGTCATCAATGCATATTCTCCCCATAGAGTACATTTAAAGTGAACATCGCTTGAGGATTGAGTACAGATCAGAGACGCATTTTAAAAATATTTTTAAAATATAAGAAAAATATCAACACTTACTTGGTATCACGTAGTGTAATCCACAATTTTCCGATTCTTTTGCCTTTAATTTGAACAAATTCAATACTCCCCACCATCACTTTTTGTCCAATAACATCTTCAATAACAGCATCAAGAAATTAATAATAAAATTAAACGTATTACGTTTAATATAATTAACCAATAAAAAAACATCCCGAAAAGAAGATTTCTTTCCACCTTGCCGTCTTTGATACGCTTGAAATCAGTCAAATATTTTTCATGCACTATTGCTGAAAATCATAAATCTCATACACAACGGTTGTCCGGCAGAAATAAATCTTCAATGGCAAAGAATTAGCCCTAAAAACACTGTGGTACTCTCTTAATAAAAAGCAAGTAATAGAAATAGTTTTGCCTTCAATAAGAAGGTGTTTTTCAAACATTTCTTCATCGCTGGCAGCGTGAATCCTTGATCCCTGTTATGTCGAAGTTTTTATCACTTTGTATAATCAATATAAAACCAAGATGGAATAAAAAAAGTAAGAGTTAATAAATGACATACCTCCTCATCAATTAAAATCATTTCGACTCTAAAACGTGAATGTTTGTTAATCACTTTCCAGATGTAACATATCTTAGCCCTAACTTGTTGAATGGTAGTAGGATCTAATTTAGCAAAAGGAACAATAAGTGCTCCAGATAGGCGTACTATAGACATTTTGAGAAGATGATAGTATCGTTTCGGCTTTTTGGTATGATGCTATATATATGGAAAACAATTGAGGTGAATAAACCCTAAACTATGAAATTCAAATTAGAGAATATTCGTATTGTAGTTGGAAAAAATAGCTATAGTTCAGGAAATGTTTTTAAATTCAAATATTCAAATGAAATGAATTGCCATAGATGAGCGATAATTTAGATACGAAATCTTCATGAATAAATTGAATTTAATATCGAAATATTCTATATAAGCGAGAAATAGATTTAAAAGAGAAAATTTGTAAAATTTGTAAAATGGGCTTCTGCGAAGTATAGAGCCAAATAATGTTTTTAAAAACAGATAATTGGACCGGGTCGGGTATAAAAATCTACGTGTTTATTCGTTTGTGATTTTCTCGTTTCTTAATTATTTTATATCATAAAAAATTTGGACAGAATTTACACATCAGCATCATCATCCAATGAAATTGCGCAGAGCTAGCGACCTTGCCATATCACATTTGACGTGGAATTAACGTCATCATTAACGTTGGCAAGAGAGGTTTTCTAAGCCAATCAAATTAAAACAAATCAAATTTTTTCATTAAATTACATTCTCATTTAATATATAGGATTCTAGCTTTTGTGTTTTTCTTTATGTTCTTTTTTTCATAATAATCCTGATAATCTTTTTCATCTACTTTTTTTTGAATATTTACATTTTCATACTTTTTAACTTTTCTCAGTTTATCATTTTGAGTTTTTGTTTGACATATTAATTTATTATTCTATTTCTATTTTTCATGCTTAGTTTTCATCACTGTTTCTGTATTTTATTTTTGCTATCTTACTCTTTCTATTTTTGATAGTTTGTTATCTTTCCAGTTTTTTGTTGAATTCTTTTGTGTCTTAATTATTTCATTATTATTTTTATTCTTTAGTTGCTTAAAAAATTATTAACTCATTATCATTTTTACTCTCATAAATTGTATTATTATCATTTACTCGTTAGTTCCAAGTTTATTCATTTGAAAATCTTGTATTATCTAAAATATTTCTGTGTTATTAATGTTCAAAATTAAATCAAATTTATCTTAATTTATATTTTTGCTTTAATGATTTTGAAAATAACTAAATTCAAATTAACTAATTTCTAGATATAATTCATAGTTGGACACAATTCAATCTTTTAGTTGCTCTAAATTGAGAAGGTGTCAAACACTAGAGAGTTTTTATTTTTCTTTTTATGTATATTAGATTTTTTTTTGTCGTATATATATTAGATTATATCACATTTTCAGGGTCCGAGCGCATAAGTAAGGAGAATATTAGAGCATATATTCCAAATCTTATGTAGAACAGTCTGACCAGCTTTTTTTTTCTGCCATTCACTTAATTACCAACAGTTTATTTAAAATACTACAAAAATTCCTATAAAATAATCAATTAGACAATGTAGAACCTCTATAAATTAATACTCGATAAATTAATAATCACTATAAATTACTAAATTTTACTGGTCCCAAATCGGACCAATGTAAAAATTCATCAAATTCGATAAGATAATAAGATAATAATTTTTTTTAAATTCCTATATAAATATATGATCTTAAAAAACATAAATTAATAATTATATACATTTATAAAAATATATGTAAATATAATATTTTAAAATATGACTAATGTGTTTGCTTTTATTTAAGGTTAAAATCTCAATGGATCTTATCTCTCTAATTATTATATCAGTAGTTTCTATTGGTGTTTTACTATATACATTCAAAATTTATAATCACTTTTTGATGTAGTAATTGATTTTCTTATTTGTAAATATTTTTAAATGTATGATAGTGTTATCTTCAATTTTATCATCAATAATACGGATAGTAACCGTGGTCATTTTATAAATTTTAAACTTATGAACATGTATATTTTTACATGGACAATCTAATATGGTATTAAAAACTATTTTATTGTGATAGTTATGATTGTTAATCATAATATATATTACGCATTTTTTAAAATTTTAAAATATAATATTATTTCAAATAAATTTTTAGAAAATTATAGGCGAAAAGCAAGTTTTCTCTATAAATTAATAACTATTAAATTATAGATAAATTAATATCATGATAAATTAATAAAATATTATGATCCTGACATTATTAATTTATAAAAGTTTTACTTAGAGTAAAAGAAAAAGCTTAAAACAGTTAAGCCCAAGAAGTCCAAGAGGAAAGTTGAAGAGCCTTCCTCGATAGTAACATCGCATGGAGACTCAAAGAGTCTTATTCTTAAAACTAGGTGTTTAGTCCGCGCCTTGTGCGGGCCAAAGAGTTTCACTGAAATGTAAAACAAAATTTTAAATCATAAATCGAAAGAATTAGAACAACTATTTGATACATATAAAATTAATATAATGCTAACTTAAAAAAGAAAATATTGTTTAACATTAAATACCTTAAAATCAATACTAATAAGTGTATGAAATCCACAAACTAACTAAAATAAGATTAATATGAATTATTCGTCTTTTTTCTCTTTTTAATTTTTTAGTTTTTTTTCTCTATCGTCTTTTTTTTCTTCCGGTTTTTTTTGTTTCCTTTTCATTCTTTATTCTCTATGTCTTCTCCTACTTCTTATTCTTTCGGTTTATCTTTTTCACCTCTCCTACTTCTCCACATCTTTT
>NW_006256829.1:17299023-17322312 GCF_000478725.1 Eutrema salsugineum
GACCCTGTGGGACTCATTTCCTATCTTCTTTTTCTTCTACTTTGTATAATTTTTTATTTTTTTCTCCTTCTAAGGATTTTTTTTCCTCTTCTTCCGATTATTCTTCTTCTCTTTATCGTCTTCGTTCTATCCGACTATTTTTTTATCTAACTTGTTCACTGTATTTTTTGTTCATCTTTTCATTGTTTTCTTATTCTTCTCCCTCTTCTTTATCTTTTAGCTTTTAATATTCTTTGTTTTTCCCCTCTTATCTTTCATTGTTTTCGACTATTTCTTCCTATGTATTGTATTCATCTTCTTTGACTTCTTGATTTTTTTTTCATTTGGTTTTTCTTGTTTTTTTTTCTCTCGATTTTCTTTGTTTTATTCGTCTTCCTCATTTTTCTGTTTTCTTCTATTGTCTTTGTATTCTCCAAATTCTAATTCCTCCACATCTGATTCTTACTTCTCCTTGGTCTTTTTTTGTCTAATTCAAACTTTTTGTCTATTCTAGGAATCTCAGGATTCGTGAATGTCTTTGCCTTGGGGTTAAGATGATTGCATTCCAGCAAAGCTTCAAAGTAGCTTGTCTTTTTGGACTCAGTTCCTTTGTTAGCCATTACAGGAGCTACTACAAAGAAGCAAAAATTCTGTTAAAAATCAAAAAGCATATCTAAAACATAGTAATATTAAGCTACAATATAATATACTCATTGTGTTGTGAAACTAATCATGTTTTCATCATAGCATGTAATGTTTGCGTGGTGCTTACTTACGAGAGTTAAGGTAAGAATGTGAGGTAGAGTAAATACGAGCGTTCTAAACAGGGGTATTTATACTGAATAAAAATATTGTTTATATTAAATCAAAAGTTGGGTTAAAACGCAAGATGTATGAAAATCTGGTTAATCATATCTTTTTTCTTCTTTTTAAAACACTACCCAATCATCCATCAAGTACGAATGAAAATGTTAATGTTATTTTTAAAAGTAAGATTTAGTTGGTTATAGATTTATTGAGGATAGCATGAAAATAAAAAAAACGTAATCTTATGAAAATTAGTATGATAAGTAAATATAAGTCATTTGGATATAATCAAAGCTAATTGAAGTTTTTTTCTTCTCCTTGGATATAATTAAACCAGAATAACATAAACACTCGTAAGATATAAATTGTTTTTTTTATATTAGATTCTATGAATAAATTTTGTTAACAAAATATATATATATTGATTGAATGTCATTTATTTTTATCAAAAAAAATCCTCTTAAACATCATCTAAAAAAGATTGGAGAGAGTAATAATTAATAAATTATTTTTTGATCAGAAAAGATAATAAAGAACTCTGAAACTGCGGAACAGTTAAATTATTGGCATTTCTTTCTTTTTTTTCTTTCTTTCCTTGTATTGAGTTTAATAAGTTTACTTTTTTTCTCAAGTATTGGATATCAACAATTTTTTTTTCTCTCGGAAGTGAGAACCAACCTAAACGTTTTCCTTGTTCAACATGGAGATATTCTTCTTGCATTTCGATATTTTAAATCTCTAAATGGGGATGAATTTGATTTGGGTCGGGCTTACGCCAATGTGTGATTCATTTATTTACATGAAGTTAACAAATTTATTTATCGCACCTGAATGTTTTATGTATTTTTCTAACAGAGGAGAACTAATTTCTGAAGAAGAAAAACTGAAAACCAGAAATCATTAAAAGCTTGCACATACACACACAATAATAGCATACTAAGTGAATGTAAAAAAATGGCGGACAGATCTCCATACACACACATACAATAGCATATATGTGTTGTAGAGAAAACCCAGAACTCCATTGGCTTGCCTCATTAAAAACTTGCACATACTCGACATCATAACCATTAACCATCATCAAAAAACTCAAGGCTACTCCATTGGTTTGCCTCCATGGTGATTCACATGCTGATATATGCTTAGGAAAAGTAAGAGTCCGCCATGCATGTTGATTCACATACTGATATATGCTTAGGAAAAGCAAGAGTCTGGCATGTTGATTCGCATACTGATACATTCTTTTTTTTATGCGTGGAGACAACTTCAGAAGAACAAAAAATAAAGTAAAGAAATCGTCTAGCTGCAACTAACAACTTTTAAAAGGGAGTAAGATGCAAACAGTAAGAAAGAAAAATGTCATAAATCACAAATCATATTTAAGATCTCATAGAAAACCAAATTAACCACATACCTTGAGATTTCATCTATGTAAAGAAAAGATTAACCAGAGACTAAAACATAGTAATCAAGTATAATATGAAAAGGTTGATATATATCAGGATAAGTTAGGATTTCAATAATTAAGAAAATTCGTTTTTTAATCGAATATGTGCAATATAATTTTTTAAACTAAGTTTAAACAAATTTTTGATTTTAAATTTTTTTTTATTAATTTTATTAAACTACAATTTTTGATAATTTTTTATTAAATTACAATTTTTAACATTTTTCTTAAACAATTTTCGATTTTTAATGATTTTTAATTTTTTTTCTTAAATTCCAATTTTTAATAATTTTTATTAAATTCTGATTTTTAATGTTTTTTATTAAATTTAAACCATTATCAATTTTTAATATTTTTTTATTAAATTTAATCTTTAAAAAAATATAAAGAGGGGCAAAATATAATTAGTCACTCTAAGATTGAATGAGAGTGCTTTAACTCAAAATTTTACTTTGCTTATATTATATATGATCATAACCATCATCAAAAAACTCAAGGCTACTCTATTAGTTTGCCTCCATGTTGATTCGTATGCTGATATATGCTTAGGAAAAACAAGAGTCCCCCATGCATGTTGATTCACATATTATATGTTTAGGAAAAGCAAGAGTCCGGCATGTTGATTCGCATACTGATACATTCTTATTTTATTGCGTGGAGACAACTTCAGAAGAACAAAAAATAAATTAAACAAATCGTCTAACTGCAACTAACAACTTTTAAAAGGGAGTAAAATGCAAAACAGTAAGAAAGACAAACGTCATAAATCACAAATCATATTTATGAGGCCACAGAAAACCAAATTAACCATATACCTTGAGATCTCATCTATGTAAAGAAAAGATTAACCAGAGACTAAAACATAGTAATCAAGTATAATATGAAAAATTTGATATATATATATTAGGATAAGTTAAGATTTCAATAATTAAAAAAATTCGTTTTTTAATCGAATATGTGTAATATAATTTTTTAAGCTTAGTTTAAACAATTTTGATTTTTAATGTTTTTTTAATTTTATTAAATTCCGATTTTTAATGTTTTATTAAATTTAAATTAATTTTCAATTTTTAATATTTTTTATTAAATTTAATTTTTTAAAAATATAAAAAGAGTAAAAATTAATTAACCACTTTAATAAGAGAGCTTTAACTCAAAATTTTACTTTATTTATATTATACTCCTTCTGTTCAGAATTATTTGATGTTTAAGGTTTTTGCACACAGTTTAAGGATTCATTTAATTTTTATTTTTCCTATACTAAAAATATTATTCATAATCCATTTAAATATCATTCAGCCAATAAGAAGACAATCTGCAGAATATAAAAGGTCAAAAACTATAAAAATTCATTAAATTTTGTATTGAAAAGTGAGAACATCAAATAATTCTGAACAAAAAAAACCTTCTAAAACATCAAATAATTCTGAACAGAGGGAGTATATGATATCAACTTTGTAGGCAATAGAAAGAGTACTTAAGGAGGCAGAGAGAAACCAGTGGCATTTTCTAAGCCACTTTTGTTTGTTTTCTTTGTTTTGCTCTCATTTTTTGAGAAACCAACGAAGAATCTTCTTCCTCAGAATCAGACAACAATCACTATAAACTCAAGTCCATCGTTTTTGCTCTCGGTAAGCCACCACTAGTTTAATTCTGTTTATTTTTCTCAGACTTCTCGGAACAATTATTTATTTATTTTTAGCTTCAGTGGTATTGTGTTAGCATAAAGGTTTATTTTTAGAAAAGTTTCTCAACAATTAGCTTAAGGTGAAAATTAGTTTTTTAGTTCTATTTTTATTAGTCATTTAAATAAAGTTATTTTTTTTTTGGTTTCTGAGAAACGATAGGTCGAAATTTGGAAAGAAATTGATTTTCCATTTGTAGGGTTAATATTTTTTGCAAAGCAGAGACCTTTAAACTACCATTATATTTCTTTAAAACATTTGTAACGTTTTGTTTCTTTCCAATATTGATGACTTTACAATTTACCCAGGTGTGTCATGTTTCTTCTCTTGATGTGGTACTTATTTTGATATTTGTGTTTTCATAAGAATCAATCATCAAAGAAAAACACCAAGAATTGCTTAATTACCATAGAAGAGAAAATCCTAGGACTGGAGTTATTTATCAGGGAGAAATCCTACTTGTTTGAAAGTGATATAGACTTTCCCTAGTGAGTTTTTTCCCCTTTTTTTATTTATTTGTTTAAAAAATGTAGAGTAATCTGTTTTAGTTGCTTTAAATGCTTTTATGTTGTCCGAAATTCCGGTGAAGCACACAAGTGAAGCAGAAGTAAAGATTTATGAACTTCAGAAACAGGTTGGTTTTGTAGTTTGAATTGTGTCTTCCTTTTTTCCTCATACCTTAATTCAATCTTATAATGACACTTTCTTCATTGGAAGATATTTGAACTAAGACGAGAACTGGAAATGCAACACAAGAGAAGGCTCGATGCAGAAATTCAAGCTGAAATCGCAGAAGAGAAAATTCCTGAACTTAGCTCAAAGATTGAAAATGTAAGAGATCTGGTGTCTCTGGGATTTGGTTTACATATTCAAAAGCTTACTGTAAATTTTTCTTGTGCTCAGATCGATGGGAAGTGGTTCTTATCCAAGCTTGGTATTAACCGTAATAAAACTCAGGTAATTCTAAAAAAGGTCCATATATAACATCCCACAATCTAAGAGATTAATTTTCTAAAAACCCTATTTTTCATTGTTCAAGGCTTATCTAATGACTCAATGGCATCAACATCTTAGTGGAACTCTTCAAAAGGTTTGTCTTGGATTCACAATTTACACAAAGTTTTCAGTTTTCAAAGTTCTTAGTGCTTTTTTCTTAAAGGTACTGACACTTTCACTTAAGAATTCTTCCCCTTGATATCACAGAAATGGATTCCAAGCATCAAAGATGCATGTGTAACATTTACCATTTATCTCAAACCAAAAATTCAATATTTAATCGATAAGTCCATCGAGGTTTTGTATACGTCTAAGCAGGTTTTGACACCACAATCCATCCAAGGACTCGATGTTTCATACTATTATCTTGAGGTTAATTTATGTTTCCATCTTTGTTTATTCCTATGCTAGCTTATATTTCGACATTACAGAAAACATTTTGATTATTGTCTTGTTTTTCTAGGTTATCAGAATTATGCAACGAAATTACACTTGAAGAAAGTACAAGTTGCCTTAGAGTTATGTACCGAAAAACTATGAAATGGCTACAAGAAGTTGGTCATGGAGGAGATGAAGAAATAGGAATGTCTCGCATGGAGCATTTAGTAGAGCCAGAGGCTAGGGTTTTTCTATCAAAACTTAAGGAGCGAAACAAATTTATGGAACTTTTTTTTATGATAACTTAAGACATGTGTCAAAAGATGATCTTTTATTTAACTATTTTTTGATTTAGTTCATCATGTATCAATTAAAAATTGAACATCAACCAATAAGAGATAAAGTATAAAATTAATTTATAATAACTTAAAAATTTTAAAGAATTTGTGCTAGATAACCTCAATACTGTTCATAATTAGGAAATTAGGAAAGCGTACTATACATTTTTTATTAATACACTATTACCCCTATATTATTTTATCTCCTATATACCTACTCTCTCAAACTCTCAGTTATCTCTTTCTCTCTCTCACCTATCTCTTTCTTTTTCTCCCTACAATTTCAAGCGAGTTCGCCCAGAAGAGGAAAAAAAACTTTGTCACCCAGAAACTCCTTAGACGACGATGAGTGTTTATCTATCTGAATTTGGTTGCACATTGGTATAGTTATCGTGACTTCTTCATCATTGATCAAATTAAATTTTTTATGGTTTTCTTTTATTAGGAAAAACAACTCCGTATCCAACTGGTAGAACAAACGATGATTCTATTAGATTGATACTAACATATATAATAGTGCGTATCTATCTGAATTACTCTTATAATTTTATTGTTAAACTGCTATCAATACATCTTAGAGTGTTATATGTATTTGTAGCTCACTAACTATAAAAATAACACCTATAACAATCTAGATTATTCATTATTGTTATCAATCTTATATATTTTTTACCTAGTTAACTATAATATTAGATGTTAATTAACTTGGAACATGCTAAATATATCAATAACATCTTTAATCATCTATATAACTCATTATTGTTATCAATCTAACCTATTTGTTATCTAATAAATTATAATGTTATACGTTAATTTATATGTAACATGCTAAGTATATTAATAATATCTTTAATCATCTATATAATTTATTATTGTTATTAATGTAACATTATCTTTATCGTGTAAAACATAATGTTATATCTAAATTTATATGTTTATATATGATATAATAACTAAATATGTAACTTGTTATTATAATGTATATGACACATTTTACAGAATAAATTGTGTGGCTGTGATATTCTGCAAAAAGATATTGTCTACTCTACGTATATATTTAGTCACCCTATCCAAATATGATATTTATCATGTCAGAATGCATCGACCAACGTGGCAAACTTTTTTGGGGGTATAATTGTATTTGCTCACGACAACGCACATAATACTGTTTGTTTTTGGTGGGTCCTTCGTCATTTCCGCAAATTCATCTCCATTTTGGTTTTTCTAGCAAATTAACTCAAAATTTTATATCACCCAATTGTCATTTATATATGCATTAATGATAAAATAACTCTGAAAAATTATAAATAAATTTGAGAAGTAAAGTAGCATTAAAATAAACATAAAATGCATTACTGAAAGCACTATGTAAACTAAAATGATTTAGTAATCCAATACGGAGAGTCGGAGATACATATTTACATATATCTTATCAAACTCATGATAGAAACAAGCACTCTGTGTTAACTCTATTGGGAATGAGATTAAATGGAGGCACAAGTGAGTTCTCTTTTCTGGTTAAGACTGATGGAAGGTGGTTAAATTGTTGTTTATTTGATTGATTGAATGGATATATACAAGGTTCTAGAATCTGTTATTGAAGCAACATATATGTCCCAAATCATGGAACTTCAAGTAACCAAGAGTTGCAACAACAAATGAACTACAAACAGTTTCACGTTGTCAAATTATGCTTTTAGAGAAGATTCAAGTCTCATATTTAAGCTAAAACTTTGTCTTTCATATCATCAGTCCAAGAAAGGGTGTGAAGTATTGATTACGGAGAAGGATTCACTAGTTGTTTTAGTGCTACAAAACTGCATTAGTTTTACTTAAAATTACATATTCTGGTCGTGTCTCGAAAAGGAGATAAAACCATTGACTGAGTAGATGAATGTGGGTCAAATTCAATCACTAAATTGTAAACTGTTCACTTGTTTGATCTCATTTGAGATATCAAACTACAATTTACCATTTCCAAAGTTCGACATTGTCTCACTCTCATTAGAATATAGATCGAAAGAAACGAAAAAAAAGAAGAATTTGAAATGAAGAGTGAACTCATATTTTCATCGAGTTAATGGTAATAGAAGAGATACAAAGGTACAAAAGAGTAAATCTAACAAAACTAAATTTCTCTTATTTTGAGCATATAGAAACATGAGCCTCTTTAGGATACATTTTCTTTACTTCTACTTTTACATCATCACAATTATATAACTATTTATTTATATAGACGAACATTTTTTAAAAACATTCATATGGAGTTTATATGAGGCAGGGAGGATGTTATTACATCATTAATTTAAATGATGTCTACCAAATCTCTGGTCCTAATCCAGAGCAAACCAAAAACTGTTTTTCTCTCTCTCTGATCAATGGTTAATAACATTGATTAAAGCAGAAAAACAAACCTTTTCGTTTGTCTTCATTTTTGGCCTTTGGAGTTTCCCCACAGTCATCAAGCTTAGTAGCCATCAAAGAGCTAGTTCCAGGAGAATCCGGTGGCAACAATGTGTTCTTAGAAGAAAGAATCCGTTGTGGAATCGCGGATACCGGAGATGCAACCTTGGAGAGATAGCTAAGTAGTAAGTGAATGATCTGAGTGAAGTTTGGCCGAGCGTTTGGATCCTCATTCCAGCATGATGTTACAATGTCACCCAAATCCTCAGGTAAGCTCTCAGCGCTTGGTCTCACATTCTATAAAAAGAAACATGTCAAACAGAGTATATTTTGCCAAAAGATGCAAAAAAAAGGCAGAATATTACACACTTTAAAGGCGGCTGCATATGCTGCTTGGAGATTTGACATTCCCTCAAAAGGCAATTTATTGTGTAAAAGCTCCCAAAGAACGATTGCAAAGCTATATGCATCGACTTTATGATTGTAATGCTTCTTCTCTCCTAATCGAAGAGTAACCGTGCTGTACAACTGAGACATCCACCAAGATTGTCTTTAAGAAACTCAAGAGAAGCACAAGAAATGAACAAAATCTGTCAATAATAAAGAACCTCAGGTGCCATCCATCGGTATGTTCCTGTCTCAGCCGTCATCATCTCAGTCAGTGACTCTTCTCTTGCTAATCCAAAGTCTGCTAGTTTTACTGTTTTGTGGTCTGCAGTTAAAAGCAAATTTTCTGCAGGAGAGAACAAAAAAAAGTCCTTAACAAGATGAGGTTAAATCTAATCATAACCAGAATATTAAAAGCACTTGAAGCGTGTGTGGTGTCAGACTAAAAGAAAGAAAGATTCTTTGTGATTGAGATCTGAGCATGTGGTTTCCATGAAACAAGGTGCTTTGCAAATATTTTAAGCACACATCATTAAATGATGGAAACATATCTGTTTATAGAGAGAAAAGAATGGTATTTTTACCGGGTTTGAGATCACGGTGAATGATCCCGTGGGAATGCAAGCATTCCATGCCACGAGCAATGTCAAGCGCAAAACCAATAGCAACACGGGTCTCCAAACATGCGGGTCTCAAGTTTAACAGATATTTACGCAGTGTACCGCCTTGAAGAAGTTCAGTGACTATCACCATTACAGGCTCTTTGCAAGCACCAATGAACTGTTTCAGAGATAAAATAACAAAGACTCATGTTAACCTTTAAGCCATTGCTGATAAAGCTTTAACCATATAAACAGCCATAGATCCTAAAAACAGAACCTTGACCAAATTCTTGTGCTGAACTCGTGAGAGCATTTCTACTTCTCTTAGGAATCTTGAATCCCTCTTTGCAATCTCTTCTGGCGTTTCTCCTCTGTGGATTATCTTTATAGCAACTGTCTGGTTCTTGTATCTATCTCAGATCATAGCCACCAAAAAGATCTATTAACAAAAATATCTGAATACCCAAATTTCAATCTTTTTACAAAGGTAATTTTGTTCATACTCATAGAGAACAAACACTAAGCTTCACTTCCCCACAAATGAAAATCCAATTTTCAAGTTTCTTTACATAGGCAAATCTAGAAAGATGAGTCTACCAAATCAAGAACTTTGTTCATACCCATCGAGAAACAAACACTAAACTTCAGTTCCCCACGAATCAAAATCCAAGCTTTCCAAAAATCAGCTAAGAGTGAAAAGAGAAACCAAGAAGAAGAAGAAGAAGAAGAAGAAGAAGAAGAGAGGATAAAGGAGATTACTTTCCCTCATAGACTTTGGCATGAGCTCCTTCTCCAATCTTTGGCCCAACAAACAGAAGTTGAGGATCAATTTCCCATTTGGGTTCTAATCTGTATCCCTTCAAAGAATCCATAGCAAGCATTTACACAAACACCAGATTACTTCATTGCTTGCATCAAAGCAGAAAGCAACCACATTTTTCCCGATCTCTCTATCTGAAAAACAAAAGACTTGTCTTTTTCTTTATCTCTCTCTTTCTTGATTTGTATCTCTGAAGATTTAGAGCTCACAAGTTACAAAGGCAAAGAAGAGAAGAGATAAGTAATGGCTAACATGCCCTTGATGAGGCAAAAGCAAGTATCTTCACATGTCCGTAAATTAAGCACAACTCCTAGAGAGAGAAGAAGGCGACACAAGGCAAGCTCTCTCCAAACTAAAAAAGTTTTTTTTATATATAAGTATAATATAAAAATAATTATTTTTTTTTTTCTAAAAACACAATGGATAAGAGAAGAATCTTGACAAGAAAGAAGAGAGAGTAGAGGATCTGTGAATACAACACTGAATAATCGCTTGATCTAATAAGAAACTAGAGGATTCACTTGTTTTCGAACTCTTTTGAATTTGGTGGTTTGTTTAATTTATCTTTGATGATGGCAGTAGTAGAGCCTCCTTGATCTTAAGACAGTGTGGCAGGAGATACAGAGAGATAGAGATAAAGAGTTGTGTATGGACAGGTGAGTAAAAATTAATGAGATGATAAAAAAAACTAAAAAAAGGATAAAGACGGAAGAAGAATGTTTGTTTAAAGTTGGTTCGCATCCATAATTTGTCGGTATACCAAACTGGTTTGATTAACCGATAGTTTTGTGAAGTTAATTTCCACTAACTCACTATGCACACTCGCAGTTGCTTCAACTTCTCTTGTCCTTCCACAGAGTTTAAGAAGCATACTGAAATTAAAGAGAAACCAATCGACTGAAAATTCGTCTTGGATCTGAACCTGATTTGCTTCAGATCAGTTTTTACTCAAACTATCCAAATTACTTGAAATATTCAAATTATACTAATATCTAAACTTTGTCATAGTTAAATGCATTGTTTAAAATTTTATTAGGCACTATTTGGGCGGTTAAGGTGAGCCTAGTATGAGGCAGAAAAAATTATTATTAACCGTAGATCATTAGTTTTAATTTTTTTTACTATTATATTTTTTATTTTATAATTATTTAAATTAGTAGTTAAATCTTTTATTTGAAGTGTTTCAAATTTATGTTGATATTTTATTTGATTGCACATTTTATCAAAAGAAAAGAGGTAGCAAGTTCAATGTCTTAAGTGTATTTTTTTATTTTATTTTTTGGTCTCATCTTTATAGAGGGTAAATCTCTTTTTTTTCTTCTTCTTTATCTGCAATATGAAACCCTAAAAACCGTTCTACATTTTTTTTTCTCTCACCTAATTTGCCATTTTTTTCATTTTTAAACATATCTGATAACAAAATTTCTAATTCTAACATATCAACAAAAAACAGTGTCAAATTTGAGTTCATCCAAATTTGAAAACATTGATTTGTTTCAAAAACTGGTCAAGGCAGAAATATATTGGAAATCTGCCTAGCTTTGCCGCACAAGATGAAATCGCAGCAGCTCTCCTCCCCACCTCTTAGGCATCTGAGTAATCAGAAAAATTCCCAGCTTTTTCAAGTATTTAAATCAAGAACACAACTCTGTTTATAAGAATAATTCTCTTATTATGTTTAGAAAATTTCTCAAAACTAAAAACCAAAATATGTATATCTCATTGATGCAACTTCATCAATGACTTACATATATATATAGTGTTAGGTCAACTTCCCTAAACACTTTTTCTTTTCTTATTAGAACTAGATATCTCCTAATCTAATAAGGAATATTTCCAAAACCCTAATCTAACCACTTAACCGACTTATTAAGAGTCTTAGGCCTTGGTCTCAATGTCGATGCTTACTCAACACTTTTAAAACACGAATTTTACCCAAACTATCTGAAATCCTGATAACAAAAATAAAATTAGATTTATAATTGTAGTTTTAAGTATTTTGGGGATTTTAAATCTGAATATATTTAATATTTTTTACGTATATAATTGTATTTCAGGTACTTGAAATTTTTAGGTATTTTAGATATCCATTCGGTTATAATTTACGTTTTGCTTAGGTTCAAGTATACAAATTATTTTAAATGAGAAATGAGGTTGATATGATTATCATTCCATAAAACATCAAAGATAGGAAATACCTTTTCAATGGCTATTGGATTAAAGAATGGTGAGCAATATCATATTTCCAAATAAACTTGTGTTTACCATAGTTAGAGACCAGCCCAAGCCCAACACTTTTAAAATTTCAAGAGCAATTTTTTTTTTCGATCCCTAAATAAATTTATACGCAAAAATTAATATTTTAAGTTACATATATGTGACAAATTTAATAATTTGGGCTTTTATTATTTTTTTCGAAAAATCTTAATTTCTACTAAATATTCTATTATTTGGGGCCGAATTAATTTATTTTTCTAAAAATTGGCTTTTTACATAACAAAACATTTTTAGATAGTATTGAACTTTTGGGCTGTTGTACTTCTGTCTTATCCACTTGGACATGACGTATTACAGATTTACAGTTCTTCAAAAAAAAAATATATATATATATATTAATATAAATGACAATTATTTAAAATTGTTAATTCACTTAATTGTAACATCTGTCAAGTTTATTGATAAGATTTTGATATGTTATACAAAAACTTTAACTAGATTTGGACACAATATTAATAATAGAAAACGAAATTGTTAATCGATATCTAATCCTAAAAGGTAAAATTATTACACAAAAAAGAAAAAAAAAACAAAACATGTAAACTGATCCTAAAAGAAAAAATTAATAAAAAATAGAAAAACTAATTGATAATTGATTCCTCATCTTAAAAAATAACGTTACTAAACAAAAATAAAAATAAAAAATATAAATTCATCATAAAAACCAAAATTACTTTAAAATAGGAAACATCAAGTATTAATAATAGAAAACATTTTAATTTAAAAATGATTAGTGTAAAAAAGAAAACTTAAAAGTTTTAAAAAGTTAATAAGTATCCAATAATTGTTTCCAAAGTTCTCTACAATATGTATATTTGTTTTATCAAAAACTTTGTTTCCAAATTTATATATTATTTATTTTTATGGGTGATTCAATTTTGGTTTTGTTTTAAGTAAGCCCGCCTGATCGTAACACATGTCAAATTAAGAGATTATATTTTGACACATATTTAATTAATTATTAATTATCTTTTAACAAATCTTATTAAAAATGAAAATACTATAATTGATTTCCAATCCTTGAAAGGAAAGGAAAATAATTATGTTAAGATTAAGAAAACAATAATAAAAAAGAAAATTATAGTTTATAAGGAAAAAGGGAAAACAATATTTTAGTTTACCATAAGAAAAATTATACATTAGATTACAAATTCACAACCAAAAAATCTTTTGCTAATTTTTGTTGTTCTTAAGCTAATGTAAATTTTTTATTTCATGTTACACATGTTAGGTTAATGCATAAAATGGTTATTGTTACATTGTATAGTCATGTAGAATAACTTTGCTTTAATTATTGTAATCATATTATTTAAATAAGATTATGATTGTTGATAACTTTATTTTAAAAACTTATATAAACTGAAATTGAACCAACGAGGAAGTCTGCAAAATCGAATAAATTATCTTAACCGATATTTTTAATCGAAATTGAACCAACATGTTTAAGAGATATTAAACCAAAAATGTTATCCTAACAGAAATTAATTTCTTGTAAGAGATGAAAATTAGGTTATAGAATTTAATCAAATTGTAAACCAAAATTGAACCAAAAAAATATAACTTACCCAAAACCAAAATGAAAATTAGATTTTTTATCCTACCATATAACTAAACTAACCCAAAAAATCCTAATTTTATTCCAGAGAGGCTCTCTCTAAAACGGCGCTCTCTCTACTCTCTCACCATTTTTTCTGCTTTTCATTCTCTTTGTGAAGCTATTGAGAAGCATGGCTGCTGTACTAAGCCGTCGTGAAGGAGCTGAAGAAAGAAGATTCAGGCGAGCCCAAGATCTTAAGCCGTCGTGAAGGAGATATTGAAGAAGATGGCTCACCTTAATCTCTCACCGAATCTCGCCGCTCCTCACAGTCTCTGGCGTGAGGTAAACCACGGTTACTCCTCTCTTCCTCTTTAAACCCTCTAAAGATCTGTTTTTTTTTTTGTAGATCTAGTTCTCAGGCTAATACGGTGACATCCCGACCCGCCCTCCCTTTGGGACCAGGCGCGGACTGGCGATACCAATCCTAACTCCCCCCAACCGCCCCACCCAGTGAGCCCAACGCCCTCTCTAGGCCCGTGGGTCCAACGTCCTCTCTCTAGGCCCGTTAACCCAACGCCCTCTCTAGGCCCGTTGGCCCACCACTGTCCGACGGTCGGGAGTCGTTAGTCCGGAAGGCTCATAAGACTTGTCTACTGTCCCTGCAATCACCACATGATCTTTCCCCGTGCTTTGTCCTCACTCGCACGGTACCGCAGAGTACTTCCCGGTAGGTCACCCATTCTGAGATTACTCCAGCATCAGCACGCTTAACTCTGGAGTTCTCTCAGCACACTTGACCGGAAAAGATAAGTGCACTTTGTTGACATAGGTAGCCAAATCAATTCTTATAAACCTTTCCATATATCGGAAATCGGGATGTTACAATTTGTATCACCCCGACCCGCCGGGTCGGTTGTTACTAAAAATCAATTTCCGGTTTACTTAAATTAAACCATCTTTCTTAATTAAGCCCACTTTTAATATCTTTTTAATATCTTTTTAACCTTTTGCGAGCCCATTAAGCCCAACCTAAACTAAGTTAACCTAAATATAAATACCTCTCTAATCTTTCATTCACTATTTTGGAAAACCCTAGCCACATTCTCCTCTTCTCTTCTCTTTCACTCAGCCACGCCATCCTCCTTCTCTCTTCCTCACCGTGGCTCTCTCCCTCTATCTCTCTCTCTTTCTCTTCCTCTCTCCCTTGGCCGCTGCTCTCTCCTCCTCCATCAGCTACGCTCCCTCTTTCTTCTCTCTTAAACCCTAGCCGCCGCCGCCTCCTTCCATGACGTTTTCCCGACGAACCGTGTGGATCCACGAGACGAGCTACATATCAATCTGTAGCCCCGAGTGTCAGCTTTCCAAGGAGGCCGAGTTCATCCAGATCGAAGTTCTATGCCAGGATATTTCGTCGTTTTGGTGTGATATGTCCAGATCTGCTTTGTTGCTAAGGTGAGGATTAGATCTAGGGTCTTCTTTTTATTCATTTGTCTTCTGCTGGTGTGTGAGGTCTAGATCTGATGAGCATAGGCTGTTTCCTTGTGCATCTAGCTAGATCCATGTGTAAATCTAATGAAATGATATAGGATCTCATTAGAGGAAGAACCAACATATTTGATTGTTCACCCTGATGTGTGGTTAGTTATTGGTAGTGTAGCTAGATCAGGTGTTCATCTCGGTGGTGATGTGCCGAGGTATGGACTTGTTTGCTGGGCTATTGCTGTCTGTGTGACCAAAGCGGTAGTTCAACGGTGGGGGAAGGTACGCCGATCCTTCCGGAATCTATATGACTGGAAGCCTGTCTGTGTGACCTGGCAATGTTGAACCTGTCTGTGTGACCTGGTGCATGTCTTTGTGACCTGGCGATGTAGAGCCTGTCTGTGTGAGCTGGCAGTGCCTGTCTGTGTGACCTGGCAAGGTTGGAGACATCACAATTGCTTGCTAGTTGTTTGTGCATCGCTAGGATGCTTGTGTGTTGCTTGTTAGATTTATTCTTGACATGCTGGTTGGAAATAAATGAGTGGAAAGGGAGCCTTGTCTGCTTCTCACTGAGTAATCCCCATTACTCACCCCTCCTCTTCCCTTGTCTTATCAGGTGTAGGTAAAAGATCAGCTTAAGTCTATGTTGTTGATTGCTACCTAGGCGTTTTCGATCCTGGCAGACCTGAGGCTCACCAACTGGACCAAACCAGGCGTCTGACCGAATGCGGTTTGATGGCCAACCTAACATGCCCTATTTCTCCGGTTTTCTTAGGAAGCCTGGGATAGGGATGTTACAAATGGTATCAGAGCCCAGGGAGATCTCCTAGTTCTGTCCTAGGAGGTCGCACCTGTGTTTACAAAAAGAAAAATATATTTTTGTGAAAACATTTTTTCAAAAAAAAAAAAAAATTTTAAAATGTTTTCAAACCTAGAACATCCAACAACTTATAGACGGCTGGTTTTATAGTTTCCTCTATCCTCTTTCTTGTTTGTTGTTAGGAGCTCAGGTTCAGGACGCGAGAAACCGCATGAAAGAGGGCTATGTCTTTAACCATGTGGTAGTTTAAGTCTGCCTTTGGAGTTGCAACAAAATTGCCTCTAGGCAAGACTGGTTATTGGTGTGGTTCAGACTGTACCAGGGTGGTTGTTCTGGAATTACCACACCGTGCGATGCCAGTCTTGACTATGCAATCTTTGGTTCTATAGCAGCCTTCAACATGTATGATTAGGTTCAGATCTGGTCTACATAGTTAAGGTATTAAAAGGCAGGCGTCGCAAGAGTCCATAGAAATTGTAAGACTGTAAATAGTCCGGCGAGTTCGATCTCGGAATGACGAGGAACCTAGCTGTGTTATCCAAAGAGAATGGATGTGCTTGAATACCTTTGGGGAATTCACACTCTTATCCCGATTCAGAGGATTTCACGGTGGCCTTAGTGTGTATCGAATCCTGCTCAACAATATCAACCAATAGCCTTCTTTTTCCTTCTCTTCCTTCATTTTACCTTAGACCTTTGTTCAAGACCCGAGAGCCTGTGCGCAAGAAGTTCACTCCTTTTCCTCAAGTGAAGTTTAGCAAAGAGGTGGTCGTCATTTCGTCTGGTAGTGAAGCAGAAGAAAGTCCTCCCTCTGATTGTTTCCTTTTTATATTTAAAAAAAAAAAGTTTTCAAAGGAGTAGAACTCTATTTGTTTTTATTTGTTTGGATTATTGATTGCTTTAGGTTTCTTATGAATTAGTTAGATTCTATGATAAAGTTGTTTTCATTTTCCCTCTCAAAAAAAAAAGAAAAAATGTTCTACTCCTCCTTGTCACATTAATCAAATGTTTTTTTTTGGATTTTACTCAAAATGTTTTATTGCATCATACCTTAAACTCTTATTCTTTCACATTTCTGTCTATCACTCTGCGTTCTAAACCTTTAGCCTTCACTCTTTCTTGGCGCCATGAGTTACATGATTTCCTTCTTGTTCTTTCCTCTTAGCCATCATTCCTCCTAGTGCCATGGTTCATTTCTAATTCCCCTTCTGATTTTATATCTAGTCCCACTTCTGATTTCATTTTTTTTGCTCTTCCTTCTAAACTCATTTCTATTTCCTTCTTATTTAATTTCTGATTTCCTTCTTGTCTTTTTCTTCTTAACCTCTTCCTTTCTAGTGCCTTAGTTCCTTGTGGTTCCATTCCTAATCTCCTTCTGAATTTTATTCCTGCTTTTCCTTTTGATTCTATTTTCGATTTTCCTTCTGGATCCATTTCATTTCTTGCTTCCATTTCCTAATCTCATTCCTGACTTCTTTCTCTTTCTGCGACCAAGCTCCTCTCCTCCATTGTGCATTTATTTCTCTTGGTCTTTAGCTTTCGAATTTCCTTTCAGGAACTTCTCCCTAGGATTCGGGGACGAATCCGCTTGAAGGGGAGAAGATTGTAACACCCCGACCCGCGGGGTCGGTTGTTACTAAAAATCAATTTCCGGTTTACTTAAATTAAACTATCTTTCTTAATTAAGCCCACTTTTAATATCTTTTTAATCTCTTTATAACCTTTTGCGAGCCCATTAAGCCCAACCTAAACTAAGTTAACCTAAATATAAATACCTCTCTAATCTTTCATTCTCTATTTTTGAAAACCCTAGCCACATTCTCCTTTTCTCTTCTCTTTCTCTCAGCCACGCCATCCTCCTTCTCTCTTCCTCACCGTGGCTCTCTCCCTCTATCTCTCTCTCTTTCTCTTCCTCTCTCCCTTGGCCGCTGCTCTCTCCTCCTCCATCAGCTACGCTCCATCTTTCTTCTCTCTTAAACCCTAGCCGCCGCCGCCTCCTTCCATGACGTTTTCCCGACGAACCGTGTGGATCCACGAAACGAGCTACATATCAATCTGTAGCCCCGAGTGTCAGCTTTCCAAGGAGGCCGAGTGCATCCAGATCGAAGTTCTATGCCAGGAGATATCGTCGTTTTGGTGTGATATGTCCAGATCTGCTTTGTTGCTAAGGTGAGGATTAGATCTAGGGTCTTCTTTTTATTCATTTGTCTTCTGCTGGTGTGTGAGGTCTAGATCTGATGAGCATAGGCTGTTTCCTTGTGCATCTAGCTAGATCCATGTGTAAATCCAATGAAATGATATAGGATCTCATTAGAGGAAGAACCAACAAATTTGATTGTTCACCCTGATGTGTGGTTAGTGATTGGTAGTGTAGCTAGATCAGGTGTTCATCTCGGTGGTGATGTGCCGAGGTATGGACTTGTTTGCTGGGCTATTGCTGTCTGTGTGACCAAAGCGGTAGTTCAACGGTGGGGGAAGGTACGCCGATCCTTCCGGAGTCTATATGACTGGAAGCCTGTCTGTGTGACCTGGCAATGTTGAACCTGTCTGTGTGACCTGGTGCCTGTCTTTGTGACCTGGCGATGTAGATCCTGTCTGTGTGAGCTGGCAGTGCCTGTCTGTGTGACCTGGCAAGGTTGGAGACATCACAATTGCTTGCTAGTTGTTTGTGCATCGCTAGGATGCTTGTGTGTTGCTTGTTGGATTTATTCTTGACATGCTGGTGGGAAATAAATGAGTGGAAAGGGAGCCTGGTCTGCTTCTCACTGAGTAATCCCCATTACTCACCCATCTTCTTCCCTTGTCTTATCAGGTGTAGGTGAAAGATCAGCTTAAGTCTATGTTGTTGATTGCTACCTGGGCATTTTCGATCCTGGCAGACCTGAGGCTCACCAACTGGACCAAACCAGGCGTCTGACCGAATGCGCTTAGATGGCCAACCTAACATGCCCTATTTCTCCGGTTTTCTTAGGAAGCCTGGGATAGGTATCAGAGCCCAGGGAGATCTCCTAGTTCTGTCCTAGGAGGTCGCGCCTGTGTTTACAAAAAGAAAAATATATTTTTGTGAAAACATTTTTACTAAAAAAAGAAAAAATTTTTTAAATGTTTTCAAACCTAGAACAACCAACAACTTATAGACGGCTGGTTTTATAGTTTTCTCTATCCTCTTTCTTGTTTGTTGTTAGGGGCTCAGGTTCAGGACGCGAGAAACCGCATGGAAGAGGGCTATGTCTTTAACCATGTGGTAGTTTAAGTCTGCCTTTGGAGTTGCAACAAAATTGCCTCTATGCAAGACTGGTTATTGGTGTGGTTCAGACTGTACCAGGGTGGTTGTTCTGGAATTACCACACCGTGCGATGCCAGTCCTGACTATGCAATCTTTGGTTCTATAGCAGCCTTCAACATGTATGATTAGGTTCAGATCTGGTCTACATAGTTAAGGTATTAAAAGGCAGGCGTCGTAAGAGTCCATAGAAATTGTCAGACTGTAAATAGTCCGGCGAGTTCGATCTCGGAATGACGAGGAACCTAGCTGTGTTATCTAAAGAAAACGGATGTGCTTGAATACCTTTGGGGAATTCACACTCTTATCCGATTCAGAGGATTTCACGGTGGCCTTAGTGTGTATCGAATCCTGCTCAGCAATATCAACCAATAGCCTTCTTTTTCCTTCTCTTCCTTCCTTTTACCTTAGACCTTTGTTCAAGACCCGAGAGCCTGTGCGCAAGAAGTTCACTCCTTTTCCTCAAGTGAAATTTAGCAAAGAGGTGGTCGTCATTTCGTCTGGTAGTGAAGCAGAAGAAAGTCCTCCCTCTGATTGTTTCCTTTTTATATTTAAAAAAAAAAAAGTTTTCAAAGGAATAGAACTCTATTTGTTTGGATTATTGATTACTTTAGGTTTTTTATGAATTAGTTAGATTATATGCAAAAGTTGTTTTCATTTTCCCTCTCAAAAAAAAAAAAAAATGTTCTACTTCTCCTTGTCACATTAATCAAATGTTTTTTTTTGGATTTTACTCAAAATGTTTTATTGCATCATACCTTAAACTCTTATTCTTTCACATTTCTGTCTATCACTCTGCGTTTTAAACCTTTAGCCTTCAACTCCTTCTTGGCGCCATGAGTTACATGATTTCCTTCTTGTTCTTTCCTCTTAGCCATCATTCCTCCTAGTGCCATGGTTCATTTCTAATTCCCCTTCTGATTTTATTTCTAGTCCCACTTCTGATTTCATTTTTTTTTGCTCTTCCTTCTAAACTCATTTCTATTTCCTTCTTATTTAATTTCTGATTTCCTTCTTGTCTTTTTCTTCTTAACCTCTTCCTTTCTAGTGCCATAGTTCCTTGTGGTTCCATTCCTAATCTCCTTCCGAATTTTATTCCTGCTTTTCCTTTTGATTCAATTTTCGATTTTCCTTCTGGATCCATTTGTTTTCTTGCCTCCATTTCCTAATCTCATTCCTGACTTCTTTCTCTTTCTGCGACCAAGCTCCTCTCCTCCCTTGTGCATTTATTTCTCTTGGTCTTTAGCTTTCGAATTTCCTTTCAGGAACTTCTCCCTAGGATTCGGGGACGAATCCCCTTGAAGGGGGAAGATTGTAACACCCCGACCCGCCGGGTCGGTTGTTACTAAAAATCAATTTCCGGTTTACTTAAATTAAACCATCTTTCTTAATTAAGCCCACTTTTAATATCTTCTTAATCTCTTTTTAACCTTTTGCGAGCCCATTAAGCCCAACTTAAACTAAGTTAACCTAAATATAAATACCTCTCTAATCTTTCATTCTCTATTTTCGAAAACCCTAGCCACATTATCCTCTTCTCTTCTCTTTCTCTCAGCCACGCCATCCTCCTTCTCTCTTCCTCACCGTGGCTCTCTCCCTCTATCTCTCTCTCTTTCTCTTCCTCTCTCCCTTGGCCGCTGCTCTCTCCTCCTCCATCAGCTCCTCTTTCTTCTCTCTTAAACCCTAGCCGCCGCCGTCTCCTTCCATGACGTTTTCCCGACGAACCGTGTGGATCCACGAGACGAGCTACATATCAATCTGTAGCCCCGAGTGTCATTTTTCCAAGGATGCCGAGTTCATCCAGATCGAAGTTCTATGCCAGGAGATATCGTCGTTTTGGTGTGATATGTCCAGATCTGCTTTGTTGCTAAGTTGAGGATTAGATCTAGGGTCTACTTTTTATTCATTTGTCTTCTGCTGGTGTTTGAGGTCTAGATCTGATGAGCATAGGCTGTTTCCTTGTGCATCTAGCTAGATCCATGTGCAAATCTAATGAAATGATATAGGATCTCATTAGAGGAAGAACCAACATATTTGATTGTTCACCCTGATGTGTGGTTAGTGATTGGTAGTGTAGCTACATCAGGTGTTCATCTCGGTGGTGATGTGCCGAGGTATGGACTTGTTTGCTGGGCTATTGCTGTCTGTGTGACCAAAGCGGTAGTTCAACGGTGGGGGAAGGTACGCCGATCCTTCCGGAATCTATATGACTGGAAGCCTGTCTGTGTGACCTGGCAATGTTGAACCTGTCTGTGTGACCTGGTGCCTGTCTTTGTGACCTGGCGATGTAGAGCCTGTCTGTGTGAGCTGGCAGTACCTGTCTGTGTGACCTGGCAAGGTTGGAGACATCACAATTGCTTGCTAGTTGTTTGTGCATCGCTAGGATGCTTGTGTGTTGCTTGTTAGATTTATTCTTGACATGCTGGTTGGAAATAAATGAGTGGAAAGGGAGCCTGGTCTGCTTCTCACTGAGTAATCCCCATTACTCAGTCCTCCTATTCCCTTGTCTTATCATGTGTAGGTGAAAGATCAGCTTAAGTCTATGTTGTTGATTGCTACCTGGGCGTTTTCGATCCTGGCAGACCTGAGGCTCACCAACTGGACCAAACCAGGCGTCTGACCGAATGCGCTTAGATGGCCAACCTAACATGCCCTATTTCTCCGGTTTTCTTAGGAAGCCTGGGATAGGGATGTTACAAATGGTATCAGAGCCCAGGGAGATCTCCTAGTTCTGTCCTAGGAGGTCGCGCCTGTGTTTACAAAAAGAAAAATATATTTTTGTGAAAACATTTTTACTAAAAAAAGAAAATTTTTTTTAAATGTTTTCAAACCTAGAACAACCAACAACTTATAGACGGCTGGTTTTATAGTTTCCTCTATCCTCTTTCTTGTTTGTTGTTAGGGGCTCAGGTTCAGGACGCGAGAAACCGCATGGAAGAGGGCTATGTCTTTAACCATGTGGTAGTTTAAGTCTGCCTTTGGAGTTGCAACAAAATTGCCTCTAGGCAAGACTGGTTATTGGTGTGGTTCAGACTGTACCAGGGTGGTTGTTCTGGAATTACCACACCGTGCGATGCCAGTCCTGACTACGCAATCTTTGGTTCTATAGCAGCCTTCAACATGTATGATTAGGTTCAGATATGGTCTACATAGTTAAGGTATTAAAAGGCAGGCGTCGCAAGAGTCCATAGAAATTGTCAGACTGTAAATAGTCCGGCGAGTTCGATCTCGGAATGACGAGGAACCTAGCTGTGATATCTAAAGAGAACGAATGTGCTTGAATACCTTTGGGGAATTCACACTCTTATCCGATTCAGAGGATTTCACGGTGGCCTTAGTGTGTATCGAAT
The DNA here is from genome assembly GCF_000478725.1 of Eutrema salsugineum. Classification (NCBI taxonomy): domain Eukaryota; kingdom Viridiplantae; phylum Streptophyta; class Magnoliopsida; order Brassicales; family Brassicaceae; genus Eutrema; species Eutrema salsugineum. Next base: position 17,321,612 of record NW_006256829.1, read on the forward strand.
CCTGCTCAGCAATATCAACCAATAGCCTTCTTTTTCCTTCTCTTCCTTCCTTTTACCTTAGACCTTTGTTCAAGACCCGAGAGCCTGTGCGCAAGAAGTTCACTCCTTTTCCTCAAGTGAAGTTTAGCAAAGAGGTGGTCGTTATTTCGTCTGGTAGTGAAGCAGAAGAAAGTCCTCCCTCTGATTGTTTCCTTTTTATATTTAAAAAAAAAAAGTTTTCAAAGGAATAGAACTCTATTTGTTTGGATTATTGATTACTTTAGGTTTCTTATGAATTAGTTAGATTATATGCAAAAGTTGTTTTCATTTTCCCTCTCAAAAAAAAAAAAAATCTTCTACTCCTCCTTGTCACATTAATCAAATGTTTTTTTTTTGGATTTTACTCAAAATGTTTTATTGCATCATACCTTAAACTCTTATTCTTTCACATTTCTGTCTATCACTCTACGGTCTAAACCTTTAGCCTTCAACTCCTTCTTGGCGCCATGAGTTACATGATTTCCTTCTTGTTCTTTCCTCTTAGCCATCATTCCTCCTAGTGCCATGGTTCATTTCTAATTCCCCTTCTGATTTTATTTCTAGGCCCACTTCTGATTTCATTTTTTTTTGCTCTTCCTTCTAAACTCATTTCTATATCCTTCTTATTTAATTTTCTGATTTCCTTCTTGACTTTTTCGTTCTTAACCTCTTCCTTTCTAGTG
>NW_006256829.1:17322412-17420235 GCF_000478725.1 Eutrema salsugineum
TGCTTTTCCTTTTGATTCTATTTTTGATTTTCCTTCTGGATCCATTTCATTTCTTGCTTCCATTTCCTAATCTCATTCCTGACTTCTTTCTCTTTCTGCGACCAAGCTCCTCTCCTCCCTTGTGCATTTATTTCTCTTGGTCTTTAGCTTTCGAATTTCCTTTCAGGAACTTCTCCCTAGGATTCGGGGACGAATCCCCTTGAAGAGGGGAAGATTGTAACACCCCGACCCGCCGGGTCGGTTGTTACTAAAAATCAATTTCCGGTTTACTTAAATTAAACCATCTTTCTTAATTAAGCCCACTTTTAATATCTTTTTAATCTCTTTTTAACCTTTTGCGAGCCCATTAAGCTCAACCTAAACTAAGTTAACCTAAATATAAATACCTCTCTAATCTTTCATTCTTTATTTTCGAAAACCCTAGCCACATTCTCCTCTTCTCTTCTCTTTCTCTCAGCCACGCCATCCTCCTTCTCTCTTCCTCACCGTGGCTCTCTCTCCCTCTATCTCTCTCTCTTTCTCTTCCTCTCTCCCTTGGCCGCTGCTCTCTCCTCCTCCATCAGCTACGCTCCCTCTTTCTTCTCTCTTAAACCCTAGCCGCCGTCGCCTCCTTCCATGACGTTTTCCCGACGAACCGTGTGGATCCACAAGACGAGCTACATATCAATCTGTAGCCCCGAGTGTCAGCTTTCCAAGGAGGCCGAGTTCATCCAGATCAGAGTTCTATGCCAGGACATATCGTCGTTTTGGTGTGATATGTCCAGATCTGCTTTGTTGCTAAGGTGAGGATTAGATCTAGGGTCTTCTTTTTTATTCATTTGTCTTCTGCTGGTGTGTGAGGTCTAGATCTGATGAGCATAGGCTGTTTCCTTGTGCATCTAGCTAGATCCATGTGTAAATCTAATGAAATGATATAGGATCTCATTAGAGGAAGAACCAACATATTTGATTGTTCACCCTGATGTGTGGTTAGTGATTGGTAGTGTAGCTAGATCAGGTGTTCATCTCGGTGGTGATGTGCCAAGGTATGGACTTGTTTGCTGGGCTATTGCTGTCTGTGTGACCAAAGCGGTAGTTCAACGATGGGGGAAGGTACGCCGATCCTTCCGGAGTCTATATGACTGGAAGCCTGTCTATTTGACCTGGCAATGTTGAACCTGTCTGTGTGATCTGGTGCCTGTCTTTGTGACCTGGCGATGTAGAGCCTGTCTGTGTGAGCTGGCAGTGCCTGTCTGTGTGACCTGGCAAGGTTGGAGACATCACAATTGCTTGCTAGTTGTTTGTGCATCGCTAGGATGCTTGTGTGTTGCTTGTTGGATTTATTCTTGACATGCTGGTTGGAAATAAATTAGTGGAAAGGGAGCCTGGTCTGCTTCTCACTGAGTAATCCCCATTACTCACCCCTCCTCTTCCCTTGTCTTATCAGGTATAGGTGAAAGATCAGCTTAAGTCTATGTTGTTGATTGCTACCTGGGCGTTTTCGATCCTGGCAGACCTGAGGCTCACCAACTGGACCAAACCAGGCGTCTGACCGAATGCGGTTAGATGGCCAACCTAACATGCCCTATTTCTCCGGTTTTCTTAGGAAGCCTGGGATAGGGATGTTACAAATACCATACTATTTTTCTTTTCTAATCGCTTTATTGTGTCAGCTAAGTGTCACTTATCTCAATTTAGCCTCAGTTATAACTGTATTTGCATGTTTTAAAGTTGTTAATAGATGGAGCTTGGAGATGTTTAAAAAACTTATTGTACAGTTACTATTGATTTTTGCGACGTTTGTTTCTGCAGGTTTGTATAGCGGCGTTGATTTTTAGAGGTGTATAGTGGCGTTTGTTTCTGCAGGTTTTGGAGATGTATAGCGGCGTCGATTTTTTGCAGGTTTGTTTCTGTTTTTTTTTATAAAACTTTTTGTACAGTTTACAAAGATCATGTCTCTTTCCTAAAACTCAGAAACCAAAAATCAGTTTTACTTGCATATGAATCAGCTAATATATGAGAAGCTTCCAACTTCCAAGCGATATCTCCAAGTGCCAAGTCCTGCTTCTAGATCCTGTTTTAGGCACTGTTAATTTCAGTGACTCTGCTATGAGTTTTGCAAGATACCTTTTCTTGGTGGTTCTTCGCCTTGTTGCTTTTGCACGATACCTTTTCTTCATGACCAGCATATGAAGAAAATATAGTTTTGAATCATTTGTAATGGTCATAAAGTGTAATGATCATCTTAGTTTTGTGGTAATGGTCATGAACTCGATTTGTATATAGTTTAAGTGTAATGGTGATACTATTTTTTACAGAATGTTTTATTTTTCTTTTTATAGTCATTAATCAAAACAAAACTATAAAATCAATCACAATTCAAACCTAAAAATAAAAATAAAAAAAAAGGTCAGACAAATTCAAAGCATAACTCAGGTCAGACATCCAAACACATTTGTGAAGTAATAAACAAAAACATAGGTACATGCTAAAAGCCTAAAAACCATCTTTTCATAAACTTCAACAATAATGAGGTACAACAGTAATAGATGATAGAGTTGGAAATTTTTGTAAGTCAAATAGAAAAAAAAAATTAAACCATAATTATAAAACATAAACATATTAAACTCATAAGTAGGTTTGTAAGAAAACATAAAAAAAAAAATCACATTAGTAAATGTAATTACAAAGTACATTATAGCAAACACATAAATATCAAAAAAATTTACACAGAATACTTCGTTTGAAAAACTTTGTTTGCAGACTTCATAAACTTAAGATGAAGTTTACTTTTACAAACTAACTAGCTTATAAATCTAAAAATTCGATTCTACAATATATATCGATTTAAATCAAATAAAAATTATTGAGTAGTTCAACCACTTGGTAACACGCATGTCAAAACCTAAAAAAAGGTTATAAATATGTTAGAAAAGCGTTTTTAAAATAAATACAAAAAGTAGACTACACTATTAGACTTCATTAGTAGGCTGCACGAGAAGTCTACTTTTTTCAGTGGACTAGAGAACAAGTCTACTTTTTTAAGTGAAAGTCTGCGAGAGAAGTCTACTTAAAAAAAGTCATTTTTACAATTGACCAAAACGTTGACTATATCATATTAGACTTCACTAGTAGACTTCCAATAAAAAATATTAGTTTTACATTTGACCAGGCCATTGACTTTTGGAGTAAACTTCACGAGTAGACTTCTTATATGAGTAGACTTCTCTGACAGTCTACTAATGAAGTCTACTGGATTCAATAGAAGTCTACAGGTTAAAATAAGTTATTTTTTGCAATTAATTGTTCATAGTAGATTTCACTGGAAAATCTACTAATTGTTCATAGTAGATTTCACTGGAAAATCTACTAAAAATAAGGTTACTTTTGTGTTTGACCAAAAAATTGAAGTAGACTTCAGGAAGAAGTCTACATCGATTTTAGACTTCTTTCTGAAGTCTACTTCATTTTTCGGGATTTTTTTTTGTTTAAGTTTCAATTTTAGTCAACACACAAAAATAACCTCAATGATTTTGGTCAATTACAAAAATAACTTAAAATTAGACTTCTAGAGCAGACTTATAAAGAAGAATTCAGAAGATAGCAACTTTTTAAAAGTCAAAGTAAGGTCAACTATAAAAATAACCTCTTTTTCCGTAGACTTCTTGCGACTTCAAACGATGTCTATAGGCTTCTTTTTGTTTTCAAAGGATAACGAGTAGACTTCTCTTGAAGTCTACTGGTTGCAAATTTTTAAAAAGTCAATTGCAAAACTAACCTTATGTTACATGAAATCTACTTTCGCGATACAGATATAGATATTACCGAAATTGAAGTTTATCATTACCTGTATCGGTTTTGAGTTCGTTTTTAGGTCTCTCATGCACTTAAAACTCTGAATTTCACTGAAAAGAAACAACACAGGTCATGGTTATGCAAGAATCACCAAAAATGCATCACTTATGACATTATAAATCAATCCAAAAGTTTTGAAGATGAAACTAGAAAAGAAAAGGAAGATTATGAGTATATGAGCTATGATATTTAGTTATTACAGCTTTATAATCGGTTTAGAAGCATGTAAAGCTTGAATCTGGTTGTTCATGGTGGTTAGAAGTATTGAAGAAGATGGCATTTTCGTAATAAAGAGGGGTTTAGGAGGTCCAAGAAGTCTTTGTGTAATATTATTTAAAATAAAAATAACGGGTATATAATGACATTTTTGTTATTTAATAGAGAGGGAAGGATAGAATTGTGACAAAATGGTTAAAATTGGAGAGAGAAAAAAAGATGTTATTTTGGTGTTTGACTTTTCAGAGGAGGCCGTACATCTTTCTCTCTCGAAGCAAGCACATCTTCTTTGTTCCCAAGAGTTGCCTCTCAGCAGCCGCTACTTGGTCCTTTCCAAAACGTCTCCACTCCATGTCTTCAAAGCTCCCTTTATCCTCGGAAAAAAAAAACTTGCAAACATAGCCCTCAAACTTTGTCTTGCCTCCATATTTCTGATGAGATCCCATCGAATTCGCTTGGCTCTCTCAGACAAGTCTGCATTTGATAAACATATCCAAATATGTTTATAGTGCTATGCAAACATAAAATAAATACTAAACAATAAATATATATCATAGAAGAAATGTCACATAATTTGTTGGTCCTAACTAGTGATAACACCTGATTTTGACAACTTTTATGGATCACTTTCAATATCTTATGCAGGTGTTTTACTCAGTTTTAAAGGTTTTATAAGTGTTTTCCATGTTTTGGAGTTTTAAAAGGCTTTTCAGGAAACTTGGGACTTTGGAGTGCATTTTGGAGCAAAAGTACATTTTTGGATAAATTCATACCGTCAGAAGTTTGGTAACCTATGAAGACCTTCTCACCGTCTGATCATCCCAAAATTTGGAGACATCATAGAGTAGAAAACCAGCTTTCCAACACACTTGGAATCAAAGCAATCCAACGGTAAGATCTCCAGATATCATCAATGCACTGAAGACCGATCAACACAAGTCCCGTCAAGCACATGTGCTTTCACCCGCGGCCAGCCTTCTTCCCACCGCGGCTCAAGAGGTTTCACCCCCGGTGGACCTATGTCCAAACCTCAGAAGCCCAAATAAAGCCCAAGACACTTTGTGCACCCAATTTACAAGCCCTAGACGCCCAAGACTTAGAGAAACACTATAAATACTCACTTTTAGGTCTTTTGTAAGAGAGCCTTTTTCTTCTCTTTGAGAGAGAACTCATTTGTAATTTTAGGTTTTATTTTTATGCATTTGTAGAAGCTCTCCATCGCCACTCTGTCTTCAATAAGAGAAGTTTCTCTGCAACTTTGTTTCTTTTACTTTTCTTCTTCTTAGTTCTAAACCAAGGGTAATCCAAAGGGACCCCATGTTCGAATCACATCTAGGTTTTTAGAAAAAAGGATTTCGTTTTTAACATGATCACCCAGAATCCGATCCTAGGTTTAATCCGAGCCACGAAAGTATTGTATCTGGGTTGCCTGAACTGGATCTTATGGACGTCACCGTCGTAGGAGACGAAAGCTACCTACGGAGGATACATAAGCCAAGATGGATTCCTATCTACAAAGCATGATCTTGTTCTGGCATGAGAGCGAGAGTTAATTGCCATGAACAAGTGATTAGATGATTAGGATGATGAGAGTTGGCTAATCTTACATGTGTCTATCCTAGTTTTAGAGTCATAGAAAATCCTTGCCTAAATTCCTTGTGTTTTAGAACATGAACCCTAAAGATGAACCTTGAACCCAGCGCCGTTTTTCATATAGTTTTCAACCAATATTCATTTCCAGCTTTTTAATTCTCTGCATAATTAGATTTAGTGACAGACCAAAAAAAACCCTTTTTAGATTAGGTTTACGATTGTTTTTAGCATCAGTTAGAAGTCCTCAACACACAGATCTCTGTGGATTCGATCCCTAAATACTACTGCGTTTGTTGTGCACTTGCAGCTTATCTAGGGTAAAACTTGTGTTGCCCACTGCATTCACATCAACCAGCCAGTGGCTTATGCCACAGACCCGCCCCGCCCACAAAACATATTACGAATAGCTTAAGCTCCCCATCTCCACTCCACTCGAGATCAAAATCTAAAGAACCTAAAGGAAAATATAGTGAAACCAGTCATAGGAAATTATTGTCCAGCTTTCTATTAGTATGATATTACCCAATTTGAGTCTACGTGGCAAAATCCGTACGGTTTATTTTTAGGATTTTTCCCAAAAGGCTTCATAATAATTATTACTGAACATCGTTCACATATTAGCCATATTTGTATAAACTTCCAATTGAGTATCGATATCCCAATAATACTCCTCTCAAAACAGTAACTACAGAAACACTTGGCTCTAACCTCCAATGAAATCCATCTTATACCGCTGTACTCACAAACATAAGTCTTCACTTAACCCTTGGGCAACTGTTAGGAAGACTTTTTATATAAGATATGGTACCCCTAATTGCGAGGTCACCTTGAGGATTCTCCTCGTACAACAAACATGCACCCGCACTATTTCTCCAAGTTCTTATTTTCAAGAAATCTGGCTCTGATATCAATAGTTGGACTTTTCAAGCTCATGTCCAATTTATTATTAGAATGATATTTTTGTTCTGGGTCCAAGTGGTAAAATCTTCACAATTTTTTTTTTTTTTTAAAACTCATTCACAAAAAGCTTCATACTAATTACTGTTAGATATTATTTATATATTAGACCATATTTGACTAAACTTCCAATCAGGGATTTGGATTGATATAACAGAGGTACCTTAGCTTCACATACAGAGGTTATTGCGGAATCAACTTAGACAGAATGGTCGGTTGTTTGTCAGTTATCTTTAACACAAGTAGACACTATCCGCCTCATTTGCTTGGCATTCTAGTCAATGATCAAACGAGACATGTTTTGACAGAAGTTTAAGATACAGTTTCCTCTTCACAGTTTCAAATACTTTCTAATGGACTGACCTCTGCAACATCAGGACATCACTATTTCAAACTCCAATGCCGTGGATTACTCTTGGAGATTTCAATGAGATATTATCCATACGTGAGCACTCCAGATTTCAAGATTACTCGGTTGCCTCGGTGGGTATGCAGGAGTTCCAGAACACTGTTTCTTACTGTGAAATTTCAGATATACCGGCTGTTGTGTCCGATTTCACATGGCTCAACAAAAATTGCAAAAAAGCTAGATCGTGCCCTTATCAACTCATCCTGGCTTACAGCTTTCCCGCAATCTCATGCTTGTTTCGAAAGTGGGGGTATCTCTGATCACGCGCGTTGTGTAGTCTCTCTCCAGAGCAGCACTGAACGTCACAGGAGGCCACTCCGGTTTTTTAACTTTATGGCGAGTCATCCCCAATTCAGCAACACAGTCACTCAGTCTTGGAGTGCCACTCCCCCTCTTTATCCATCTAGAGCAGCTCTTTCAATGTTTCACCACAAGCTAAAGGCTCTTAAGTTCCCTTTAAGAGAGCTGAACCGCACTAAGTTTGGAAACCTCCATGCCTGCACTGCGGAAGCCTACACCTTGCTCTGTGACGCCCAAAACAGTGTGCTTAACGACCCCTCTTCTACCCATTTGGCTGAGCTCTCTGCAGCCTCTGAACACTGGAACAAACTCGCTACCCCTCTTTCAACAGAAGTTGCGTATTAAGTGGTTGCGTCTGGGTGATCAGAACACCAGCTATTACCATCATGTCTCAAAAGCCAGAGCTGCGCGTAACGCCATTCGTCGGCTGGTCAAGGTAAATGGGGAGGAGATCACGAATCCTCAGGAGATCAAGCTAGAGGCAGCTGAATACTTTTGATCCTTTCTACAAGCTGAGCCTACGGACTTTGAAATGGTATCGGATGACTACCTCGCTGACCTGCTTCACTATCGCTGCACACCGGAGATCTGCAACTTCTTGGTAGCACCGATTACAGGTGAAGAGATCCAAAAAATTTTGTTCTCAATGCCTTCTAATAAAGCCTCTGGACCAGACGGGTCACCAAAGAATTCTATGTAGCTGCGTGGGGAATAGTTGGCCCTGATTTCATTGCTGCGATCCAATCTTTCTTCATGTACGGTTTAATGCCTAAGTCAATCAATGCAACACTCCTTGCTCTTATCCCAACGAGACTCGATGGTTCATGTACTACTATAAAAGACTATAGACCGATTGCCTGCTGCAACATGATTTACAAGGTCATTTCAAAAATTCTTGCCAATAGATGATTGCGTGTCAACTGCGTGAGGGAACAAGTTTTACCCTTAACAAAAACAAATGAAAGCTGCAAGTGCACAGCTAATCAGCTGTAGTATTTAGGGATCGAATCCACAGAGATTTGTGTGTCTGGTATTCTTCTACGGTTTTTAACTTTATGTCTAGACTAGATTGGTTTTAAAGGTTGGTTGTTTATCACAAATTAAACTAAAACTTAAAGAAAGCAAATAAATCTATCCTAGAAAGCAAGTAGAAAAATCGAATGGAAAGCAAGTAAAATATCGAACTAAGGCAATTGAAATGCAGATCTAAATAAACAAGTAAAAATCGATTGGTTTGTAAACTATGGCTAAAAACGCTGAGCTTTTGGGAACTCTAAGGGATCATAATCGGTTTTGACACTAGGGTAGATAGATTGGGATTGACGGATATCGATATATAGGGTTCTAGAGCTAGAGTACGGCGGTATGACTACGTCACTGTCGTGATCATAACCAACTGTTTCTCGCAACCCTGACCAGTAGGTTTCCACTCTGGCCCTGGAAGGGAGAGAACGCAAGAGCTGCACAAGACTCGTCAATACTCACGATCTCGCCGCAGGTAGGTTTCCACTCCTATGGAAAAATCGCCTGTTTCATTCTAGGGCTGATACTTAATGAAAACTTTCGCAACACTAACTATCTAGATCAGATAATAGGTGATCAATCAAGCATACATGCAATAAGAACAAGAATAAACAGAGAAAAAAGTTGAAATCCCAGATCTATAAACCTAGATGTCTTAATCGATTATGAGAGCCCCTTTCGGGAACCCTAAGCCCAACTCGGGATCTACTCAGACATGGCTGAGGTCGACATCATCATCGGTTTTAATAAAAGTAATCAAAAACAGTAAAGAAAAGAGATGAAGAAAGCTTCTCTATTGAAGAACTCGGACTTGAACAATCTTCTACAAAAAATCGCATAAAAACGGCTAAAGGAAAAAGGGTTTCTCTAAAGTATGAAGGGTTGTGTCTAAAAACGACCTAAATGACAAGTATTTATAGTCTTCAATACTCCATGGTCTCTAGGGTTCCAGAACTGAGGCTGAGAATGACTTTGGGCTTCAGAAATATGGGCTTTAATTCGGAGTTTGCCGGCCGCGGTCGGGAGTGACGTGACCGCGGGGAATAGGTGGTTGGCCGCGGTCAGGAGGCTTGTGACCGCGGAGAATGGGCTGTTGGCCGCGGTCGCGTGACTTGCTGGCCGTCTTCGAGTAGCTCCGGGGCTAATGGAATATCTTGAGATCCAACCGTTGGAATGTCTCCAAACCAAGTGCATTTGAAAGCTGGTTGATTCTTCTATAAGTTGTCCAATTTTGAGGGTGATCAGACGGTGAGAAGGTCTTCGTCTCTCCATGAGAGTTATGACGGTCTGCATTTATCCAAAAGAGTATTTTTGTCCCAATTTGTGCCTCTTTATCCCAAATTACCTGAAAAGTCTTTTAAAATCCAAAAACATAGAAATCCTTTGAAAACCTTTAAAGATGGAGTAAAAACACCTGTAAAAGACATTAAAGTGATCCATAAAAATTGTCAAAATCCGGTGTTATCAACTCCCCCAGACTTAGTCTTTTGTTTGTCCTCAAACAAAACAAAGGCTAAATCTCGGCGAGAGGTTTGAAAACGCAGGAACTAAACAAAATCTCAGAGACCAAACTTCTAGACCAATATCAATCAGTATGCATCAATCGAGAATAGCCTAGAAAATTCTCACTAGCAATACAGGCATAACTAGTCCGTTGATCCGTCATGCGGAATCTATGCACTAAGATCTAACTTCCAGTCAACTAGCTCTTAACATTCATTAAAAATCTCGGTGGTTCTCATCAAAGAAAGTCTAGGCAAGGCAATCTAGGCTAGGTGTCAAAAAGGTTATTCTAGGGGTAAGGCTTAAAGTGTTTACGGGTTACCTAAAGATCTGGAGAATGCAAGATATTATGCAAAACCGCAAGAGAGAGTGAAGCTGTTGGTATCCATAGTTTTCAGTCACTTTTTTTTTGCCATAGATTCCTGGTCTTCTTCCTCAGGTTCTCTCCTAACTCCCCCAGACTTAGATTTTTGTAAATCTTTCAAAAATATAGCTCTATAAACGCTTAGTAGATGCTTCTTGCTCCACAAATTTTGACAATCTAAGACTCATTAGGCTTTTTGTTTCCCTCTCTCTTTTCATTCATTTTTTTTTTAAGAGAGGGAACACCTTAAGATATAGAGTCTTAGAAAGCACGAAATTACCAGTTAATATCTGTCTTGTAAAGCTTTATGAGGTTTCTGATATTCTTCCTTCCCAATTCCATTCAGTCTCCTTTGTGAGTGACTGAAAACTGCGTCGCTCCTCTTCTCTCCGATGTTTTTGCACATATCTGCTGATATAAACTAAAGAGAGAATGCATGAGGATTGAAAAAAAGGGTTTGGGTTTAGGGTATGGTACCAGATAAAGATAAACTGGTCATGTGGACGACGAAGAGTGGTAAAAGTGACGGTAAAAGTCGTCCTAGATGTGTATGTCGATGCCTGCCTAAAATCAATGATGAGAAAATTACATATCAATATTAAGGTCAAATAAAATGAGCTAGTATATCCTGTCAGAAAGAATCTCCATGAATAGAAGTCCTCTGGTGGGAGTTCGTAGTGCAAGTACTCTAGCTACCGCCTAGTCTAGTGCTAACCACAAAAGAGCTATCATGCATAGTGTAGAAGTGTGCAGGTCTAAATCATCACAGTTTTGTGTCAAACATTCCTGAAAAATACTTAATGTCGAATAGGTTACATATTAAAATTTAAAAGTGCTTGAAATTTAAAAGCAAAAGCAAGAAAATGATTAGTACGGATAGACATCCTCCCCTAGACTTAAATCACACTGTCCCCAGTGTGAAAAAGTTGGTGAGAAAATGGTGAATAAAAGCGAATTAAAATAAGATAAAAGAAAAGAAAATGATGGTAGTGAAGTGCTGATCAATTACTCATCCTCCGATGTGTCTGCTGCGAACTGGTGCTGCTCCTGTAGGAAGGTGACAACGCGCTCAAAGCGTCGTCCCTGTCTCTCAACTCTGCGCTCCAGATCAGAATGTGTGTGCGCAGATGTCGATGATGAGGTGTGGCCGGTCGAAACAGATGGCTGAAAGTGAGCACGGGCCGCAGCTGCGTCACGCTTTGCCTTGGCCACTATGTATTGGCCAATGGTGAATGGTAGACGAGGTACAGATGGCAGAAAATCATCGGGTTTCGGAGTCCATCGCGGACGTCCTCCGTTACACAATCTCGGGACTGATGGTGAAGGCAAGCTGACTCGGTGCTCCTCAGTGCCAGTGCAATACTTGTAACCAAACCTGTCTGGATCGAAAACGGCATGAGAGATAATGTGATCGCGAGAGAGATAAAGTAGGTCATACCAGACATCGGGAAGTGAATCATCAGATGAAAAATCGAATCCTACAGCCTGTAGTATCGCTGTAATAGCACTCCCGTAAGCTGGAGTAGCGTCCTCGCAACCATGTAAATCATGCTTCACCTTTACCATGTTTTGTGCTATGTTCCAGGCAAAGCAGGCAAGTCGTGGGTCGTCCATAAATGGCATCTGAAGTGTAATGAGCTCGGTCTTCAAAACACATCCCATGTTGGCTCTAGAGAAAATTGTGTGTGCTCAGAGTTTGTGTACAACTCTCACTACTGGATGAGTAAGAAGGGCTGACTTGGATCTCCCGCTATCATAGACTCCATGACCCATCTCTCTCCACAAGTTAAAATCGGGTTCATCTTCAAGGTAAATGCCATCGGTGTATGGAAGCTTAAGAGCCTCACAAAGTTCAGAAATGGTGAGCGAGTAAGGCTGTCCGCGGATAGAGAATGACAAGATGCCATCTGATGCTCTGGGGTTCCTCCTCTTTGTGTGGTGGAGTGTAATAGTTGCTAAGAACTCGCAGACTAGCTCAGGATAAGTCGGAAGGTTCAGCTCCATGTAGGGTCTCAGCTTAAGTGCATCTATGTACCAAATTACATCTTCTCTGATTCCAAGCATCTCAAGTGTATGATAATCAATGCAAGGCGTGGGTTTGATGTTCAGCTTCTTGAAACGTCTTGCATAGTCCACTCTTGGGTTTATCTCCTTGCCAATGTATCGAATCTGTGGTGGCTCAGGAGCTGCTCGTGTTTCTCTTGAGTGCTGGAGCAATCTCATTACATAGTTTCTTCTTCTCGGTCTGGCTTGGTTCAGCATGTACTCTCCTAGAGTAGCATCATCGGGAATGTCCTCAGAGCTGTCACCAGTGCGACGGCTTCTTCGGGATCTGGTTTGTTCCATTTTTTCTGCAAAACGAAATGATTCTTGGAAAAATTGTGAATATAGATGCTGATTTTAACACATTAAGATCAGTTATACTAATACTAGTATAAAGAGATTAATTAAAACCATGAGCAAGTAGAATTGACATTAAATCAAAGAAATCGAGTAGTTCATGACTAGATTCGGATTTTTGATGTTCTCAACATAGAAATCTTCCAAAAATCAGTTTTAATGAGCAATTTCCATGTCAAACCTATAGGTTACCTAATACTAATCACTAATCACACAAGACTTAATCAGATTCATCAATTTTGTTGTTCCAAATTCGATTTTTATAAAGCATGTAGAATCCAAATTTCAAAAATCTCAATTCCTCTTGAGCTAGGTGTTAAAATCGATTTTTAGATAACCTAAAAGGATAATCTATTGTTCTTAAGCTATTTCTACCATCAATAAATCAAGATTTGTGCTTTTTAAGAAAACCATAAGTTCTAAAATCAAGTAAAAATGGAGAGTTTGAGCTTCATACATTGCTGGAAAGAGAGATTTGATGACAGAATTGAAATCAGCTTTGAAAAAAAGTGAGGTTTGGGCCAAGAATCTCTTAGAAAGCTCAAGAATTGAAAAAAAATGTTCTATCTCCTAAATCTCCAAGTCTTTTGGAAGAGAAGAGAAGAAGGAGTTTTGATCCAAAAAGTGCATTTCCTTTCTTTAAAAAACGTTTTTGCTGTTTTTGTAGCAAAAACGGAAAATTTCCGGGAATTTTTAAGTTTACGGGAACTTACCTTTCTTGTCTTGCACGTAAAAGAGGTTTAAAACTTACGGAAAATTTTAACGTGCTTTACCGGGAATGCTCCGGAAATCACCGGGAATTTTGGGAACTTTCAAAAAACGGTGGAAATCCGCATCGTCACCTCAACGACCAACAGCCGCGGTCAGGAGACTGGCGACCGCGGCGATTGAAGGCTCGGCCGCGGTCACATTCACGGTGCCGCGGTCGATCCACCCTTGGCCGCGGGTCGGTTGGTCGCGACCGCGGCTCTTTCAGCTGCGGCCTTTGTCCAACTTCTGGTCTTTGCCGGGCCGAGCAGCTAAAAACCTACCCTTTTCTTCTTGGTTTTTCTAATTTTCTGATTTTTTTTTGTGTTTTTTGTCTTATAAAATACCTGAAACTTGAAAGAAAAAGAAAGCATAAATTGTAAAAAGGAAAAGGAAACTAAAAGAAAAAGTACCTAAATGGGTTGCCTCCCATTAAGCGCTTTTGTTTTAAGTCGTTAGCTCGACGTAAGCATGAAAAATCAGGCTGATTTGAATGGCACTCCACTTGATGTGCCCTTATCACTCCCGGTCGCTGGAGGTTTTACTTCTTCTCCTTGAGGAGCCGTCTTCTTTCCTTTACTCTTCTTTCGGACTTTAACATTATTTAAAACCCTTTTTTGTTTTCGATTAGCTCCTGGATTTGGTTCTCACTAGTTTCTGTTGCATCTGGTGGAATGATGATCTTGATCTTCGCAAAAGCTTTCGGCTTCTCTTTTTCTTTCTCTTTGGGCCTGTTTCCCTTGCCTGGAAAATCGTCTAAGATAGTCGGGTAGTACCTTCTGCGATCCACATTGAGGAAAACAGCATGCCAGTTTGCGTGATCGATTACTGCTCCTACGGTAGCTAGGAATGGTCTCCCAAAAATGAGTGGCCTCTCCTTGTCTTTATCCATCTCCAGGACTTGGAAATCTGCTGGAACAATCTTGTCTCCCACTAGAACTTGTAGATCATGAATCGCCCCTTCAGTATCTTTTTAAGATGAATCTCCAAAAATAACCTAAACTGTCGATGTCCTTAAGGTTTTTATGCCCAATTTTTCGGCAAATGTCTTTGACATGATGTTGACATTGGCTCCGGAATCGCACAGGCAGTCTGTGAAACTGATTCCTGAAATGAAACATTGGAAAACAAAACGTCCCGGATCGTCGACTTTTGTAAGCCTTTGAAACGGTGATCGTTCATGTACCTTAAATGGTGGCTGCTTGGCATCGACATCCTTGTACAGTGGTACAAAGATTGGAGTTTCTTCTTCCTTTCCATCGGTTCTGGCCTCTTCTTCGGGCAATGTGGTTATGGCGTTGCAAAACCTCTTAGGGTTATCTTCAACTCTTCCTGGAAGAACTCCACTTTGCCTCTTCATAGAGTCGGCTGTTTGGGCGACTTGCACGTCTAGCTTTTTGACGTGCGAAGATAAAGCTTCAAACTTCCCGTTCAGATCATTGTACATGCAGTCAACTTTCACGTTCACGTCTTTAGATGTTTTTTCGTTTGTCATAACGAGCTGTTGGATGGACAGTTCAAGTCTACCGATTTGTGAAGCTAGCTGGTTCGTCGTGACTCCCTGCTGTTGTACAAATTGATTGTTAAAACCCGTACCTTGGTAGTTATACGGCTGTCGTGGTTGATAAGCTCCTGTCCCTCCGAAGTTTCCACCTTGGAACTTGTTTTGGAAGGATTTTTGCTGAGGTGGGTAGTACTGATCTTGAGAATTCTCCACATTTGGATTGCGTTAAGAGAGATTGTTGTAATTTGCATTCTGGAAGTTGTTGTTGAAGCCATTGTTGAAGCGATTTTGATATGGTACTAGCGCTCCTACATAGTTCACATCTTCTTCTTGAAATGCTTACTTAATGTGAACAATATCACTAGGTCCTTCATCTTCTGCGCCATTGTTGGTCTCACAAGCATGGATTGGGCGATTGTTGCTCTTCAAAAGCTGGCTCATCATTGTTGGAGGTGAAAACCGCACCCCCGGTTTTCTTCGGTACAAACCAAAATCAGCACGACGTAAGCCCGGTTTACGAAGGGAATGTACCGGGAATATTGGGCCGAGTGAACTCTTGGGCCGAACGTAGCCCGACAAGCCGAAGTCGGTCAGAAACTTCTCAAAGGAACCGAGAAGTTCTTTGAGTTCGGAGGAAAATGGAAAGTTTCCGAGTAGAAAAAGGAAATTTATGAGAAAAGGAAAAAGACCAAGAGAAAAGGAAAGTCTTCTCGGTCCCATATCGCAGAGGAGACTCACGAAGACCGACTTAGAAGACATATATAAAGGAAGAGGAATCGACACCAGAAGATACAAGAAATTCCCGAGAGACTTGGAGATTGAGAGCTCAAGGCATTCATTAGCTTCTTAATTTCCTAAGTCTTAGTTCGTTTATCATTTACATAGACGAACTCAGTTGTATTCTCGACTGATCTAATAAAATCCGAATTTTCGATCTAAGTTACTGTTTTGTCCCTTGTCGATATACACATATCAACAATTTGCGCGCCAAGTAGGGGGACTTAACAGAATATTCAGTTTTAGATCGGATTTCAGAGAGATCGAGTCAACTATGACAGACCAAGCTAAGGTCCATGAGGAAGAAAACCCTCTCGGCCAAGAGAACGGCAACATCTAAGCCCCCGCGGAACAGGCAGGAGGAACCACTGGAGAAACCGCTGGAGCAGAAGCCGACCAGACTCCCGCAGCCATAGGAGGTTTTGGAACTGAACTACTGCTCCAAGTGTTCAACGCTCAGTTCGAAGCTATCCACAAAAGGAGCGAAGAACGCTTCAGTCAGATGGCGGCACAGATCGCCGAGCTCAGTCAAGCACGGACTCCCCTTCGAGTTCGGAACATCATTGACGACCTCAATACTGATGGCGACCCAGCCGGAACCATGCGATCCACTGCTGTCGGATCAGCAAACGCTCCAGCACCACCAGATCTAAGTCATGATGCCGAGTTCAAAGCAATGAAGGCACAACTTCACGAGATCACTTCGAAAATTCACCAAGCAACGAGCGCAGCCCCGGAGATCGAGCGCGTCATTCAGGAAACACAAAAGACACCCTTTACACCGCGCATAGCGGGAACACCTGTCAAACACATGGAGAAACTCAAGATCAAGATCTACGAAGGCAATACCGATCCCCGGCATTTTTTGACATCGTTTGGAATCTGCATGAATCGATACCAGTTCAAGTATGCCGAAGAGAGGGACGCGGTCCAGTGCCAGCTGTTTGTCGAGAGCCTAGGAGGAATAGCTCTCGACTGGTTCTCACGACTCAAGGCGAACTCAATAAATAACTACAAAGAACTGACGACGGCCTTTGTTAAACATTTCTCGATGTTCAACGGACAGAACACCAAGAACTCCGCGCTGTGGCAGATAGCCCAAGGAGCAAGCGAGAGCCTCCGTGACTTCATCCAACGCTTTAAGACGATCGTCGCCAACTGCACGATCAGCGACGAAGCTGCTCTCTTATGTCTCCAGAAAGGAGCTCGAATAAAAACAAGCTTCCGGAGCGCGATCACACACAACCCCCCGCAGACCTTGGAGGAAGCATTACACCGAACTAATACTTACATCGCCGAAGAAGAAGAAGAGGCAGCCTATGAGCAGAACTATTCGGCAAAGCAAGCCGAACGTCCAAAGGCCGCCACTAATGAACCACAATCAGGCTATAGCAGAGGGTATGAGAATCGCAAGAAGTTCTACGCTAATGCCATCCAGCAACCGACCAAACAGTGGAGTAATAAGTGGGTCCGCAGTGAAGAAGATCAAGACGAGTCGTTGATCTGCGAATTCCATAACCGTAAAGGACATAGCACCAAAGACTACAGACATCTACGGGAATACCTGCTCGCGCAGTATCGAAAAGGACAAATCTCGCTCGACGATCTCCGTCATTCAACCGCTCAAAGAAGCAAGTCACCTCGACCGAATAACATACCACCCGAGAACGCCATCGCCAAAGATCCACCAGCTCCACCAGCTTTACCAGCTCTACCGCCACCTCCACCGAATCAACCTGGTTTACCCGAGCAACCGAAACGCAACCGTGACGACCGTGCGCCAGAAAACCACACTCCCAAAGCAAGGAAGCGCGTCAATATGATTATGGGAGCTATAGAAGCCTGCAGCTATTCGGTTCGGGCCATCAAGGAATACAGTAGACAGGCCGCCACCGCGCCTAAACTCCTGCACGATCCGCCGAATAGAACCCCTTTGATATTCACCGAAGCCGACACAATCGGGTTGCACAAACCACACAATGACGCCCTCGTCGTCGAACTTCTTCTCGACGATGTCGAAGTTAGTCGTATTCTTATCGATACAGGCAGCTCGGTTAACATTATCTTCAAAGACGCGCTTGATCAGCTCGATATACCATTAGACAAAATTGAGCCCTTTATCGAACCACTCACGGGGTTCGATGGCGAACGCTGCATGACGGTCGGCACAGTCAAAATCCTGATCTACCTCGCTAGAGTTGCGAAGATCATCCAGTTCCTCATCCTTGACAAACCAGCGATCTACAACGCTATTCTCGGCACACCGTGACTACACGCGATGAAGGCAGTTGCCTCTACGGTGTTTACACTCTCCGAGGTAACCAAGCTGCGATCGTGCTACATAAGTGAATGCAAGCTTCGTTCGGCCAACCAAGCCTGCGTCATCAGTTCGCAAGGTCCAACGACCGAGCTCATTGTCCAAAAAACAAAACCCAAGCAAGAGTCGATTACCCAAGTCTGCATCGACGAACTAAGGCCAGAACGCCAAGTCGGCATCGGTGCCAAACTAGACCCAAGTATCCGCGATACACTCGTTCACTTCCTGAAGCAACACTCATCCACCTTCGCATGGTCGGTAGAAGATATGCCCAGGATTATCCACAAATCGCTTGTCACGAGCTCAACATCGACCCAACGTATAAGCCGATCAAGCAGAAACACCGAAAACTCGGACCAGAGAAGGCACAAGCCGTCAACGATGAGGTCAAGCGGTTACTCAAAGCAGGATCCATCACTGAGGTTAAGTACCCTGATTGGCTAGCAAATCCCGTGGTTGTAAAAAAGAAGAACGATAAATAGAGGATTTGCGTCGACTTCACCGACCTCAATAAAGCATGTCCGAAAGACAGCTTTCCTTTGCCTCATATCGACCGCTTCGTGGAAGCAACTGCTGGAAACAAACTACTCTCGTTTATGGACGCATTCTCCGAGTACAGCCAGATTTATATGCATCCACAAGATCGGGAAAATACATCGTTTATCACGGACCGCGGCATATACTGCTATAATGTCTTGCCCTTTGGTTTGAAGAACGCTGGAGCAACGTACCAACGCCTGGTCAACCGAATGTTCGCAAGCCAACTCGGGCAAACTATGGAAGTCTACATTGACGACATGCTCAATAAGTCGCTCGTCGTTTCCGATCATGTCGGCCATCTTCGCACATGCTTCGATATTCTAGACCAATATGGCATGAAGCCCAATCCCACTAAGTGCACGTTCGGCGTAACGTCCGGTGAATTCCTCGGATACATAGTCACACAGCGCGGTATTGAAGCTAATCCGAAGCAGATCGCAGCTATACTCGATATCCCGTCTCCGACAACCAAACGAGAAGTCTAGCGACTAACCGGACGCATTGCAGCACTTAATCGATTCATATCCAGATTGACAGACAAGTGCTTGCCGTTCTACCAACTTCCGCGGTAACAAGCATCTGGAATGGAACGAGAAGTGCGAAGAAGCTTTTTCCGAGCTTAAGAAATACTTTTTCCGAGCTTAAGAAATACTTGTCTACGAGAAGTGTGAGATGCTCTACCTTTCTATCGCGATCTCGGAGTACGCGGTCAGCAGTGTCCTTGTTCGAGAAGACCGTGGCGAACAGAAGCCAATTTTCTACACGAGTGAGTCCCTCGATAAATTGGAATTCCGTTACCCAACCTTGGAGAAATTCGCCTTCGCCGTGGTTATCTCCGCATGAAAGTTACGTCTGTACTTTCAGTCGCACTCGATCGTTGTCTTAACCGACCATCCTCTCCGCACCTTCCTTCACAGCCCAAGTCAATCCGACCGACTCGCCAAATGGGCCATTGAGCTTAGTGAATACGATATCGAGTACCAAGGAAGAACCGCGATGAAATCCCAAGTCTTGGCGGACTTTTTGATCGAACTCCCACCCGAGCTCGTCGATGCTAACCCGACCATACAACCATGGATCCTTCATGCCGATGGTTCCTCTTCCCATAAAGGATCCGGCGTCGGAATATGTCTAAAATATCCCAAAGGTGAAATCATCGAGCAATCGTTCCGCCTCGGCTTTCCGACATCTAACAACGAAGCCGAATTTGAAGCGCTAATTGCCGGACTACGACTCGCCAAAGGAATCGGTGCCGAACATGTCCACGCCTACTGGGACTCTCAACTCGTAGCTAATCAGTTTCACGGCGAATACGAAGCTAAGAATGATCGCATGGACGCATACCTCAAAGTCCTCAAAGATATTGCTTCAGAATTCTCCACCTTTGAGCTCACGAAAATACCGCGTGACGAGAACGCAACCGCTGACGCTTTAGCCGCCCTTGCGACTAACTCAGATCCCGATCTCCAGCGAACAATCCCAGTCGCGGCAATCGAACGACCTAGTATCGAGCCCGCTCCGAGCTGCAACATTGTTACAGCTCGATATGTGGTTATTAAAGGCACTCTCCTTAGATGGGACGCGTCCGGCGTACTTTTAACTTGTGTTCACGGCAATGACATCAAGGAAATTATGCAGAAAGTACACGAAGGAGAAGGAGGAAATCACTCTGGAGCTCGATCCTTTAGCATTCAAGATCAAAAAAGCCGGCTATTATTGGCCAAATATGCTCTCTGACTGTGAAAAGTATACCGCGCGATGCGAGAAGTGCCAACGTCATGGCCTGATGATCAATCTTCCTACCGAACTACTGATGACCTCGACCGCACCATATCCTTTCATGCGTTGGGCAATGGACATCATCGGTCCATTTCGCCGATCTACAACCCAGAAGCAATATGTTCTGGTCGTCACCGACTATTTCACTAAGTGGGTCGAAGCCGAGGCATATCCCGTGATACACGGCATCGACGTCAAAAAGTTCATCTGGAAATTCATCATCTGCCGACACGGCATCCCGTATGAGATTGTCACAGATAACGGGACTCAGTTCACTTCAATAATTTTCACAGATTTTTGCGCCACGTGGAAAATCCGCCTAAGTTTCTCTACACTGCGATATCCACAAGGAAACGGGCAAGCCGAAGCCACGAACAAAACCATTATCGATGGTGTAAAGAAGCGACTGGATACGGCTAAGGGAACTTGGGCGGACGAACTCGATGGCGTCTTATGATCTCATTGAACTACACCACGACGTTCTACCAGTCAATCACCTTTTTTCCTCGCGTACGGTACAGAAGCTATGTGCCTAGCCGAACTCAACGTTCCTAGTATTCGCCAAACCATGCTCACTCAGCAACCCGACGCGAATAATGACATGATGCTCGACACAATTGACTTAGTCGAAGAACACCGAGAACGAGCATTACTCCGGATACAAAACTACCAACAACTGGCAGCTTGCTACTACAACAAGAAGGTAAAAGGCCGTCACTTTGAAGATGGCGATCTCGTACTTCGCAAAGTTTACCAGAACACAGAAGAAAAGAACGCTGGAAAGCTCGGCGCGAACTGGGAAGGACCATACCAAGTAATGAAAGTTGTTAAACCCGGCGTTTATCAACTCATGAAGCTCGACGGAACTCCGATCCCGCGATCCTGGAACTCAATGCATCTCAAACGATACTACTACTAGATCGTCATCTGATAAATAAATAAAAAAGCCTCCGAACTACTAAGTTCGGAGCAAAACCTTTTTGTACTTAGAACTACGAATGGCTTGATCCCTTCTAAAGGGTACGTAGGCAGCTCGTTATTGAGTCCAGCTATAACATCAATAAAATTATATTAAGTAAAAACGCCTAAGTTTTAGTTCGGTACTCACGAGATACCAAACTCTTATTTTTCTAACATCGACTTCCTGGCCAGTTGTTCGATAGCATTCCACATGAATGCAGACTTAAAAAGACGAGATCCGTCTCGCGAACACCCACATGGTGCCGTGGTAAAAACCACGTTAAAAAGTCGGGGCCAGTCCCGCAATAAAAAATTCTAAGTCACCAAAAACAATAAGCCGAGCTCATCTCGCATACTTAGGTTTGACTTAGAAAACCTTGAGCTTGTCTCGTGCGCTTACAGGAGTTCGATCAAACTCACTCTTCCAGTATGATACGACTTACTTGGGTTTCCCAGGCCGAGCTCAAATGCTTGCACAACAAGCCAAACTCCTCAGATTCGCACTATAAGCCAAGTTCTCAACACTTGCACATATAAGCCGAATTAACGCAATTCGCTACCAAAAGATAAAATTACGTTCGAACACCACTTACTAAATACCGATGTACTACTTAAGAAAAAATTAAGAAAAAGATACTTCCGCAAATAGAATGAAAAAGCATATCATAGAGGCAAATAAGTTTAAAAACCCACCGAGGGTTCAGAAATAAACAAAATATTACAAAAACATATAAAATAACAATTGAGTTCGACTTAAAAGAGAAAAGAGTACACAGTCTTAGAAGTTGCGGTTTGAACCGCATTGAGTATCTCATCATTTGAGCCGAACTGCTCGACTCTCGCCGGATCCTGTGCACTTTGAGTCACGTTCCCAGCCGTGGCATCGTCATCCTCTTCCGGAAACGAAGACATTCGTTTATCTTCCTCCGTAAGGACGCAAGCATCAACCGAACAAAAGTCTTGTAGCGCCTTAGCATGCTTCGTCTCGATCTCGGCCACCATCTCGGGTGGAACTTCATACAAACCTTTCTTCTTAAGCTGTTTGATGAAGCCGAGAACTCCGGTAAGCTCGTTGACCACCAGGTAAGGCTTATGAGCCCGATCAGCATCATCCAGGCTTCGGATGACCTTCTCCAAGCGTTCGCAGGCTTTCGCGTGAATGCTTTTTGCGCGACCTTTCCAATGCGCCACTAAACCCTGAAATCGCTCCTCATCTTTCTCGAATTCCCGAGAAAGCAAGGTCTGAGCTTCGGTCTGTTCGGCTCTCACTGCCTTAAGCTCCGAACTCTCCTGCTTCAGCAAGTCGACAGCAGTATGAAGACTATCGTTTATTTGGAGCTCGGTGGCAAGATGTTCCTCAGCCTTAGAAATACGCGCTTCCAACTCCGCGACCCTCACCCGTTCATCGTACAGAGCAACCTCATATGCCGCAACCAAATTGTTGGTCTGGCTGGCGAGCTGCGAAAAAGAGAATTAAATCAGAACTCAAACTTAGGGAAAGAAGTAAAATAAAGAAAAAAATGGAATCAGGAAATTACCACGGCAGTTGTACGCGCGATCCCTTTGTACAGGTTAGGGAACCGAAGCTCGGAGATCGCCGGGAGACTCGGGACCTCAGTGGAGATCTTGTGGTAGAGGTCGGCGCAGGCGTCGACGTTCTCCTCAAAAGGACCTTCCTCATCATAATCGAAACACACCTTAGTCCTTTTGGCCGGCTCTGGTTCTGGAGAGTCCTCAGCATGACCTCTTTCTTGCCTCTTCTGAGAGTTAGAGGCTTCAGGTTGATCCTGAGCAATCGCAAGGTCTGACGTTGCAGCCGTCGGAGGATCGAGCTCGGCAGTAGCATCCTGCGCACGAGAAGAACCTTCAATCCTCTTTATTTTCTTCGAGGATTTCTTCATTTTCAGCTTCATCTGACCAGCCTGGTCAGGCGAGTTCGCAGCAGGCGGCAGTTCTTCGGGCTGCTCATTAATCCCTTTAGAGGCAGGGATAGGAGCCGGATCTGCAACTTTCGGTTCCTCCTCATTGAACAGAGTAGGGATCTCATCTAGCGAAAGCATCCTAGCAGTTTAAGCTCGTCTAGCTTGCGGTTTCGGTGCTTTGCGTTTGGGAGCAGCTCGAGGCTTGTTTGCTCGACTCTTTGGCTTCAGGGGCTTCGGTTCCTTGACAGAAGCTGTAAAACATATAACGATCTAAAAGTGAAACTATTAATCAAACCTGATTTCTTAGCTCGGCGCTGAAGAATCTCTTCCCAAACTTCGGGCCAACGACGCTTGCTTGGAATTCGGGAGTGAGTCCGGAATTGAGAAGAATGCTTGGGAGATAACGACCTGCAAAGATGAACCAAAAAGGGAGTTAGAAAGATACAAAAACAAAAATTAACGAAGTATAAGATCGTCTAGATCTACCGATCGGAATCTTCCACTCCGATTGAGTTGGGATGTCAGAATTGCTGACTGTGAGATTGTTCATCTCAAGAAAGAAGTACTGGAATTCCTAGTCGTTATATTTACTGGGTTTGACCCCAGTGATGATGTCCTTCTTCGGCTTGGCGTTCGCTGCGAAGAACCACTCCTTAGACTTGTGGATATTGACCGAGAAGAGGTCTTCGAAGAGCCGACTAGTCGGAATCTCATCGAGCTCAGTACATAGGGTGACGAAGCCTACGTAGTTCGTTACCGATGCCGGCATCATCTGAGTGAGAGCTACGCCACGCCGATTGCAATATCCAAGCGGACGAGAGGGAATTGGAAGAGAGAGCCCGCATTGCGTGAACTATGTCAAGTAGATATAGAGGAAGCCTTCGGGAACGTCCCACGGCCGATCTCCAGCTTCAGGTATTATGAAGATGACCCGTTCTGAGAGCCCGTGTTCTTCGAGTGCGGCCTGAACTACACCCGGAGAAAGAGAAGAAGACGGCACGTCATGAGGATGGACAACTCTTCGTTTTGGAATTGGTGGTGATGCGTGATTCACCGCTTCAAGGTTGTCCTCGGCAGCCTCTACTTCGGTATCATTCCCTTCGGGATTCTCCTCTTCAGATTCCACAACCTCCTCGATCTCGTGATTAACGCCATCAGCGTTCGGCCCGTCTCGAGCTCCGGTTTCACGAGTCTCTGTTGCCAGTTGCTCAGGCGCCTCTATTCGCGGTCCAGATCGGCTACTACTTGCACCAGCCGATCTAGAATTCTTGCGGACCAGCTGCGGAGGATTACTTTCCCTCTGAGAATAGTTCGGTGAAGGAGGATTTGAAGAAGAGGAGCTCGGCTCCGAAGATTCACGACGATCTTCTGGCAGAATTTGATTAGAAGAGGAGTTGATCGAAGAGCTAGAAGACATTCTGAGTTCGGAGAAACGGAGTTGAAGGAAGATCTAAAGGAAATGAAGAACAGGTTGAAGATCGATCGGGAAGTTTGAAGATGGATCGGAGAACTTGAAGATTGATCGGAAAATTTGAAGATCGATCAGAAAATTCAAGAGATTGCGGCAGAGAAAGTAGAAGAAACTAGAAAGAACTGCGAATAAAATCCTAGAGAGAGAAACAAAATCCAGAGAGAAGGGAGAGCAGCGTACCTTATATATGCTTGAACGAGAATAATGAATGCGTTGGGGATTTATTCCTTTATAAACAGTGGGAATCGTGGTTCCTTGACTTTCGCAAAAACCCGGAATTCACGCGCCTCATTGAAGACAGGTTGCAAAATGTCCGGGAAAGTGAATCGATTGCAGTTACCGAGCTCGGTTTGTGACCTACTTTTAGGTTTAGATCGAATAAGTTCGACTAAAAGCCGTACCCTTTCATCGAACTGAGGGGGAGGGGCTAACTGTTGGAGGTGAAAACCGCACCCTCGGTTTTCTCCGGTACAAACCAAGATCGGCACGACAT
The DNA here is from genome assembly GCF_000478725.1 of Eutrema salsugineum. NCBI lineage: Eukaryota > Viridiplantae > Streptophyta > Magnoliopsida > Brassicales > Brassicaceae > Eutrema > Eutrema salsugineum. The sequence goes on from NW_006256829.1 coordinate 17,347,522, forward strand.
AAGCCCGGTTTACGAAGGAAATGTACCAAGAATATTGTGCCGAGTGAGCTCTTGGGCCGAACGTAGCCCGACAAGCCGAAGTCGGTCAGAAACTTCTCAAAGGAACCGAGAAGTTCTTTGAGTTCGGAGGAAAATGGAAAGTTTCCGAGTAGAAAAAAAAAACTTATGAGAAAAGGAAAAAGACCGAGAGAAAAGGAAAGTCTTCTCGGTCCCATATCGCAGAGGAGACTCGCGAAGACCGACTTAGAAGACATATATAAAGGAAGAGGAATCGACACCAGAAGATACAAGAAATTCCCGAGAGACTTGGAGATTGAGAGCTCAAGGCATTCATTAGCTTCTTAATTTCCTAAGTCTTAGTTCATTTATCATTTACATAGACGAACTCAGTTGTATTCCGATCTAATAAAATCCGAATTTTCGATCTAAGTTACTGTTTTGTCCCTTGTCGATATACACATATCAACAATCATGTTCTTCAACTCGGTTATCTCCTTGTTGTCTGTTCCGGTTTGCTTCGTTGAGCGATCGTATTCAGGACAATCATTGCTATTGGCTTGAACCAAATTTTCGAAGAGGGCTCTTCCTTGGGCTATCGTCTTTTGTCCAAAATCTCCATTGCTAGCTGTATCAAGTGAAAGTTTGTATTTTGGTTGCAAACCTCGGTAAAATGTGCTCAGCAAGCTTGATCCAGGAAATCCATGGTGAGGGCAATCACGTTCATACTCCTTAAAACGTTCCCAGGCTTCATAGAAAGATTCAGTCGGGCCTTGTTGAAAGCTTGAGATCTTTGTTCTCAACAAATTCGACCTTGACTTAGTATAGAAGTGATTCAGGAAAGCAGTTTTACATTCTTTCCAATTAGTAATCGATCCTGCAGGCAAAGATTTCAACCAACGGTGAGCTTTGTTTGCTAATGAAAAAGGGAACAACTTACACTTTAAATAGTCTGCTGGAACTTGGTTTGTTCTCGTCATGCTGCAGATTTCTTCAAAGAGCTCGATATGGTCCATTGGGTGTTCGGAAGGAACTCCATGGAATTGGTTTTGTTTCACGAATGAGATGGTTTGAGGCTTGACTTCAAACTCATTCCGGTTCGGAAATGGAACTTGAATTGCAGATCGGTTTTGAAAGTTTTGAGTAGGTGCATCGAAATCAGCTATGCGATGGTTCCTGGCTTGTCTTCGGGGTTGATTTGCTGGCTGTACAGGGTGGTTAACGCACCCATTCGGCTGCATTCCTTGGTGGTCACCATCGACTGCGTTGATGGGTGCATCAAAGTCTTCACGCTCTTCCCTCTCGCGGTTCTGGTGGTTTATTGGAGGAACCTCATCCTCCTCTCCATCTTGTCGAGCATGATCACCTCCTCTGTGATCATTCTCTTCATTTTCTCCATGTTCGGACCCGTCTTGGTCCATATTTAAAGCTCGGTTAATAGTATCTCCAGGCTGGTCGTTGTTGGCCATTCCTTGCGTTCGTCTAAGTCTTCGAAGTTCTCTTTCGTGTCTGTCTATCTCATCTAGAATTGGAATGTTTTCTACAGGTCTGCGCCTGGTATTCATGCAATTCAGAGAAAAACAAAAGAATGGAAAGATAATTCAGCAAAACTTTAAGAAAGAACTAGAGATCAGGTGTCTAGAACAGAAGTTAAAACAAGAAAAATAGCAAAAGGCAGCGAAACAAATCCCCGGCAACGGCGCCAAAAACTTGATTGCGTGTCAACTGCGTGAGGGAACAAGTTTTACCCTTAACAAAAACAAATGAAAGCCGCAAGTGCACAGCTAATCAGTTGTAGTATTTAGGGATCGAATCCACAAAGATTTGTGTGTCTGGTATTCTTCTACGTTTTTAACTTTATGTCTAGACTAGATTGGTTTTAAAGGTTGGTTGTTTATCACGAATTAAACTAAAACTTAAAGAAAGCAAATAAATCTATCCTAGAAAGCAAGTAGAAAAATCGAATGGAAAGCTAGTAAAGCAAGTAAAATATCGAACTAAGGCAATTGAAATGCAGATCTAAATAAACAAGTAAAAATCGATTGGTTTGTAAACTATGGCTAAAAACGCTGAGCTTTTGGGAACTCTAAGGGATCATAATCGGTTTTGACACTAGGGTAGATAGATTGGGATTGACAGATATCGATATATAGGGTTCTAGAGCTAGAGTACGGCGGTATGACTATGTCACTGTCGTGATCATAACCAACTGTTTCTCGCAACCCTGACCAGTAGGTTTCCACTCTGGCCCTGGAAGGGAGAGAACGCAAGAGCTGCACAAGACTCGTCAATACTCACGATCTCGCCGTAGGTAGGTTTCCACTCCTACGGAAAAATCGCTTGTTTCATTCTAAGGCTGATACTTAATGAAAACTTTCACAACACTAACTATATTGATCAGATACTAGGTGATCAATCAAGCATACATGCAATAAGAACAAGAATAAACAGCGAACAAAGTTGAAATCCCAGATCTATAAACCTAGATGTCTTAATCGATTATGATAGCCCCTTTCGGGAACCCTAAGCCCAACTCAGGATCTCTCAGACATGGCTGAGGTCGACATCATCATTGGTTTTGATAAAAGTAATCAAAAACAGTAAAGAAAAAAGATGAAGAAAGCTTCTCTATTGAAGAACTCGGACTTGAACAATCTTCTACAAAAATCGCATAAAAACGGTTAAAGGAAAAAGGGTCTCTGTAAAGTATGAAGGGTTGTGTCTAAAAACGACCTAAATGACAAGTATTTATGGTCTTCAATACTCCATGGTCTCTAGGGTTCCGGAATTGAGGCTGAGAATGACTTTGGACTTCAGAAATATGGGCTTTAGTTCGGAGTTTGCCGGCCGCGGTCGGGAGTGACGTGACCGCGGGGAATAGGTGGTTGGCCGCAGTGGGGAGGCTTGTGACCGCGGAGAATGGGCTGTTGGCTGCGGTCGCGTGACTTGCTGGCCGTCTTCGAGTGGCTCCAGGGCTAATGGAATATCTTGAGATCCAACCATTGGAATGTCTCCAAACCAAGTGCATTTGAAAGCTGGTTGATTTTTCTATAAGTTGTCCAATTTTGAGGGTGATCGGACGGTGAGAAGGTCTTCGTCTCTCCATGAGAATTCTGACGGTCTGCATTTATCCAAAAGAGTCTTTTTGTTCCAATTTGTGTCTCTTACCTGAAAAATCTTTTAAAATCCGAAAACATAGAAATCCTTTGAAAACATTTAAAGATGGAGTAAAAACACCTGTAAAAAACATTAAAGTGATCCATAAAAATGGTCAAAATCCGGTGTTATCAATAGACTCAAGACCACTCTCCCAGATTTCATTGAGCCGAACCAGAGTGTGTTTATTAAGGGCCGTCTCCTCCTTGAAAACGTTCTGCTGACCACTGAGTTGATAAAGAATTACCACAAAGAATCAATCTCACCTCGCAGCGCTATCAAATTTGACATCTCCAAGGCTTTCGATACTGTACAATGGTTTTTCATTGTTGGGATTTTCAGAGCTTTAGGGTTCCCAGAGTTATTAATTCACTGGGTCTATAAATGCATTTCAACGGCTGCATTTTCAGTTGTGGTAAATGGTGATTTGGAGGGTTTTTTTCACAAGCAACAGGGGTATCAGACAGGGCTGTTCACTCTCGCCGTACGTCTTCGTAATGGTCCAAAACGTTCTCTCTAAAATGCTGAACAGAGGAAGGCAGAATTGGTGCACACCCACAATGTTCCCAAATCCGTGTTACTCACCTGACTTTTGCTGATGACATCCTTGTCTTTACTGATGGTATGTCTTCATCACTCCGAGGAACCTTTGATGTCTTTGATGAATTCGCGAGAATCTCAGGTCTTCGAATCAATGCAGCAAAATCGGCCCTGTTTGTGGGTGGCAGAGATCGCCAAGATATTCATGCAGCAGCTTCTGAACTGGGTATTCCTCTTGACTCTCTACCAATTCGCTATCTTGGTATTCCATTAACCACCAAAATGATGACAAAAGACGACTATGCTCCTCTCATTGACAAAATAAAGGCAAGAATGCTATCATGGATAAGCAAACATCTCTCCTACGCTGGACGTTTGCAGCTTATTGTCTCTGTCATTTCGAGTATATCGAATTTCTGGTGCTCTGTTTTTCGACTGCCATCAAGCTGTTTCGATGAGATTGAGAGGTTGTGTGGAGCTTTTCTCTGGTCTGGAAACCCAAATACTTCAACGGGATCGAAAATTGCTTGGACGGATATCTGTAGACCGAAGGAGGAGGGAGGTCTGAGTATACGTCGTTTATGTGACATCTCGCGGGTCTTTGCTCTCAGCCTGATATGAAAGCTGTTTTCTCTTTCCAGATCTCTTTGGGTAGCATGGACAAAATGCAATCTCATTAGACGTCAGAATTTTTGGATGATCCCGGAAGCAAACACGGGATCCTGGGTCTGGAGGAATCTCTTCAAATTGCGTATGATTGCGAGGCAATTTCTAACGGAGGTTGTGCGAGATGGAAAATCTATTTCTTTCTGGTATGATAGATAGATTTCAGGAGGCCGCATTATTGACATCACCGGACCGGCAGGACCCTAACTATTTGGAATCCCCATCTCTGCCTCTGTTCTTGATGCCACAGGTCCTCGCGGCTGGAGACTTCGTAGGAGCCGTCTACATCATCTCCAGCCTCTCATTGATATGATCCTCGCTCATTCCCTTCCGCACTCTGACAATGGTCCCGATTTCTACCTCTGGCAACACCAGCCGGGGATCTATAAAGACCACTTCTCAATGCAGAACACCTGGGAGCAACTTCGCATTCATCACCCGCGAGGTCCCTGGTGAAGAGTCATTTGGTTTTCGCAGGGAGTCCCTCATTGCAGATTCATTTCTTGGCTAGCGGTTCATAACATACTCACCATGGGAGATCGTATGTGCAGGTGAGGAATACACCAAGCCTGTGTGCTCTGCGGAGAACCGGATGAAACACGCGATCACCTATTCTTCGCCTGCCCGTATTCCTTCACGGTATGGTACGAGGTGGCGGGAAACTTCCTGAGACAGAGGCAAGACCCCGATTGGCATGAAACTGTGCGGCAGCTCATCTCGTTCCAGGGTGACAGAAATCGCACCATTCTTCTCAGGCTGGCCTTTCAGATAATGGTATACACTATCTGGCGAGAGCGAAACTCTAGAATCTATCATCGGGGTCACACCTCAGTGACGCAGATGCCTAGGCTTATTGACAAGATCATTCAGAACAGGTTGGCTTCGCTCAACTACGCTACGGATCCTCGGATGCACGACATCCTCCAAGTTTGGTTTAGCATGTACGATCATTGTACAGACAAACGCATGGGAATGGTGGAACAAAGTTATTCCTTATCTTGTGGCAAAAACTGAGGAGCAGTGTATGTTCCGGCTGCTGATCGATGAAGAATTGTTGAACATGGGCAATAAAAAACTTCATAAACATTGAAGTTAGTAACCGATATTAAGAGAACTAATGTCAGTCCAAGCCCAATATTACAGGTGTTCAAGAAAGCGTTAGGAATTAATTTTTTCACATAAGTCTACAATAGTACATACAATCCTTAATCAAAACCTACGCGGTTTTAAGCTATTTAAGCATTTATAGAGTAAATCAATATATAATATACTATAATGTAAAATTAATGAAAAAATTAGTTAAAAAAGTAATAAATTGTAATTTATAAGTAAATGAAAACCACTAATAGCATTTAGTAATCATAACTTTTGTATTTGGTTAGGAAAACATTTGTTTTATGGCTATATATCAGAAACTGTTTAAAATTTTTAAAGAAACTTTTTTCTGGTTCAATATTTTTTTAAGCCAGTTCTTATTCCTGGTTTGGGATACTTTTAATATAATATTAATTAAAAAATCAAAATTTATAATTAGTATTAATTTTTTAATTTCAAATTTAATTTTTGGAATAATTTCTTTTGAATTAATTTATATAATTTTTTTTATTATGGTAGAAAAATTGTAGGAAATAGCTTGTAGGTAAACAGTAAAAAATAGTTCGTAAGACATTGATAAGAGAATGGTCAAAAATTTCCTACAACTTTCCTACTAAAGTATTCGTCGAAATTTTCCTACCAGCAAATTCATAGGAAATTCTCTACTATTTCCCTACGTTTTACAATTTCCGACGGCCGATTTCGTATAACAAAATGTCGTAGGAATTTGGTAGGAAAAGACTATTTCCTACGTTTTTACGACGATATTTTTCGTAGGATTTCGGCATGTTTTTTTGTAGTGTAAACAACCTAAAAATTACCTGAGTTGAATAACATTTGTTAGAAAAACTAGATTCTAACCCGCCCATTGGTGGGCGGGCGTGATTTTTGTTGGCTAAAATGAAAAATAAATCATAAGTTATATCCAATTAATGTTTAGTTCAGTGTATATATAGAGTTGAATGTTATGGATGGAATGATATGTAGAGTTTAAACATCAATACGTGTGATGTTTATGATATGGAGATGTAGATTTTAAGTATAGATTAGCAATCAAGTGAGCCAATTAAAATGTCAATTTGCTAAGTGTATATATAGTATAGAAAGCAAAATTGTTCATAGATTTACAGATTTTAAACAATCAAAGCCTATATTTTATTACAATCATTTGATATATTATCTTGAAAGCCCATCATTTTATAATTTAAATATATCAAAATAATTGAATGGCCCATGAACCAAAAACGCAACAAATACAAATGCAAATGTATTTAGTTCATGGGTAAAAAACGAAACAGATACAGAACAAAGTAAAAATTATGTCAAATGAAGAAATATTGGTACATATTATAAAACACTTAATTATCACAAACTGAACCTAAATCCATCTCCGAGTTAAACCTACAAAACATATATATATAAGGAGACTTGTTAATAAAAATAAATATAAAGTAATTTATACTATAACATGAAAAAGATGATGGAGATTTACTAATTCGGATAAAACACAAATGTATATTTCAATAGACAATTTATAAAAAAAAAAAAAAAAAAAATATATATATATATATATATATATATATCATAACATAATAATGTAAATAACCTCTTAACTATTTCTGAAGTCGACAACCTCTTGTATTGGAGGATCAATCAAAAATCGAGAACAACCTGTAAGAGATTTAACATACATTCTCCTATTGTTTTGATCTGCATAATTTAACATATTTTTATAAGTCACCTGAGAATGGTTAACCTAATTCATATAAACAGACACATTGTTTTAAGTGTTCACTTATAATAACATTTACCTTCCTTAATAACCCAAAATCAGAGAACACATACTGAGTGAGAAGATCCTTTATGCCTCCACTGATCATAAAACTCTTGAGCAGTCTCACCAAAAGCAAAACATGTAATAATACATGCTCTATATCATGAACATTATGAATAAGTTAGTAAAATATACTATATAATAAATAAATAATAATATATATAATTAAAAATAAATTAATTTTACTCGTCGTCCACGATGTCAAAACTTAATGTATCCTCTCCAGCATGAGCCAAGATATTTTGGACGGCAGAAATAGTTCCAACTAATTCTATATTAAGACAAATAAACATGAAAATTTGGAAATTGAAGACAATAAGGGAATGTTCATAATATATGTTGTTACCCGTCAAAACATTTGGGTCAGTCTTCTTCCGCAGAATATCAAAAATTCTGGCTGCATCTAAAAAGTAGCGATCTGTTTTTGGCTGGATATCAAATATAATAGACCCATTCTTGAGTCTAATATAGTACTTATGGCGAGTTAGCCTCAGATCTCCTACATCTAGACACACTTTGAAGCCCATAAATAATTTTTACTCCCCTTCTCATACTCTATCTTCTAGAAAACGCACGTCTTGAGGCCAAATAAGAGCAGAAATTTTCACACCCTAATAATACAGACAATTATATACGATCAAATAAGTAAATCGAATTTTTGACTAAACCCTAACAATTAAAACTTTTTCATCACCGATTTGATAGGAATTAACATGTAAGAAGAATCTATATGATAAAAATTTAACAAAAAATATGATAAATTCATATTCTGCAATTGTACCTTATGATCTATGAGTATCATATGAATACTCTCTCCGTCATCTGAACATCGCCTCCAAATACTCATAATCTTCGCATCAATATCCCTACATTATTAACCAACGTCACATAAATCTTCCAACTCATCTCTATGGATTCTTGGGTAATCCATAATTTTAGACAATTATCGATTAAAAGGAGTGGATGATTTTTTACTTCTGATAGATATTATTATAAAGCGAAATAGACGATGTACTTTAACTGCCAAGACGTTGTGGGGAAGGGTGTGGAAGATATAAAGGCAAACCTAATTTATATTTTAAACCTCGTTTTTTATAAAAAAAAAAATTTATTTGCATAGTTTTTAAAATTTATTTTAATCATTGTACAGAAGCTGCCGCAACTGGGTTTTACAAGTTTAAAAACAGTTGAGATGTCGGGGCTGCAAAAACCTTTCACTGCTATTGAAGTTGAAGCAGCGGTTCGTAGCATGGGGAGATACAAAGCCCCGGGACCAGACGGATTTCAACCAGTCTTTTATCACCAGTGCTGGGATGTTGTGGGGGAGTCAGTGTTGAGTTTTGTACTGAGCTTTTTTGAGACAAATTCTCTACCAGAAGGGACGAATGATGCGTTGGTGGTTTTGATTGCAAAGGTTCTCAAGCCAGAAACAATAAAGCAATTTAGACCGATCAGCTTATGTAATGTTTTATTCAAAACAATTACAAAGGCTATGGTTATGAGGCTCAAGTGTGTAATGCCCCAGTTGATCGGCCCAGCGCAGTCGAGCTTTATCCCAGGGAGATTAAGCACGGATAATATTATTGTGGTCCAGGAAGCGGTCCATTCTATGCGGAGGAAGAAGGGAAGAAAGGGGTGGATGATGTTAAAGCTTGATCTGGAGAAGGCCTATGACCGGATTTGGTGGGATTTCCTTGAAGATACGATTATGGCTGCAGGGTTGCCAACAAATTGGAAAGACTGGATTATGAGTTGTGTTGCAGGGCCATCGATGACTTTGTTGTGGAATGGGGAGAAAACAGAGCCTTTTAAGCCGGCTAGAGGGTTGAGACAAGGAGACCCACTATCTCCATACTTGTTTGTACTCTGTTTGGAAAGATTATGTCACTTAATCGAGATATCTATTGCGTCTAGAGAGTGGAAACCGATCTGTCTATCAAGAGGGGGTCCGAAGCTATCTCACATATGCTTCGCTGATGATTTGATTTTATTCGCCGAGACCAGTGTTTCCCAGATACGGATCATACGGAAGGTTTTGGAGAGGTTCTGTATTGCATCAGGACAGAAGGTTAGCTTGGATAAGTCTAAAATATTCTTTTCGGAGAACGTCAGGCATGACCTTGCGAAATTAATCAGTGATGAGAGTGGGATCAAATCAACTAAGGATTTGGGGAAGTATTTGGGTATGCCAGTCTTACATAAACGTATTAACACGGATACGTTTAGTTCGGTATTGGAGAGAGTTTCTTCACGTTTGTCGGGTTGGTGAGGTCAATTTTTAAGTCTTGCCGGAAGCATAACACTCACCAAGTCGGTCCTGTCATCACTTCCAGTACATACTATGACAACCATTTATTTGCCGCAATCCGCTCTTGACAAGTTGGATAAAATGTCAAGAACCTTCTTATGGGGAAGCACAGGAGAGAAGAAAAAGCAGCACTTTCTCGCTTGGGATAAGGTGTGCTTGCCAAAATCTGATGGAGAACTTGGGATTCGGTCTTCTAAGGCTATGAATCAAGCTCTTCTAGCTAAGGTGGGTTGGCGGCTCTTACACGACAGCGAAAGCCTCTGGGCTCGTGTCCTCCGCAAGAAATACAAAGTGGGGAATATCAGAGACCTGTCGTGGTTGAAAGTAAAGGGCACATGGTCTTCTACGTGGAGGAGTGTTGGAATTGGTCTGCGAGAAGGGGTGCTACCAGGAATCATGTGGGTGATAGGTAATGGGCGAGATACACGTTTTTGGCATGATAAATGGCTGACGCATACACCACTCGCTGATTCAGCTATTGGTGAACTACCAGAGAATCATAATGAGCTTACTGTTAGAGATGCATGGCGGATGGAAGCAGGCTGGGACTTCCAACAGATTACGCCCTACATATCTGAGAACATGCGGCTTCGGTTGACCTCCATGGTCGTCGACACAATCACGGGAGCAGCAGATAGAATTTCGTGGGGTGAGTGTTCAGATGGAAGTTTCACAGTGAAGTCAGCGTATAATCTTATAACAAGGAACACAGTTGCTAAGCAAAACATGAGGAGTTTCTTTGAACGTATATGGAGATTAATGGCGCCGGAAAGGGTGCGAGTGTTCTTCTGGTTAGCGGGTCAACAGGTGATAATGACCAACATGGAACGACATAGACAGCACCTGTGTGCATCGAGTATGTGCCAGGTTTGCAAAGGGGGAAAAGAATCGATTCTACACATCTTACGGGATTGTCTAGCGATGTCGGGAGTGTGGAATAGACTTGTTCCGCAGAGATTGTTACCTTCCTTCTTCAGATTGTCTCTATTGGAATGGATATATGTGAATCTTGGGGTCTTGGGGAGACTATGGATGTCAGAGGATGTCCGTGGGCCACGTTGTTCGCAATGGCGGTATGGTGGGGATGGAAATGGAGATGTGGGAATATCTTTGGAGTGAATGGTAAATGCAGGGACAGGGTGAAATTTATCCTTGATTTATCAAAAGAGGTGGTCGCTGCACATTTATTGCTAAGGGGAGGCGAGAACGGGACTGAGCGGGTCGAGAGGATGATAGCTTGGTCTTCTCCGGCTAGTACGTGGTTTAAACTAAGCACAGATGGGGCTTCACGTGGTAACCCGGATTTAGCCACGGCTGGAGGAGTTGTCAGGGACAGTGACGGTAATTGGTGCAGTGGATTTGCACTTAATATCGGTATTTGTACGGCACCCTTAGCTGAGTTATGGGGAGTATATTATGGGGTTTACATTGCGTGGGATAGAGGGATCACGAGATTGGAGCTGGAGGTGGATTCCGAGATTGTCGTGGGGTTTCTTAAGACAGGGATTGATGACTCTCATCCTCTGTCATTCCTAGTACGTTTGTGCTATGGCTTTTTATCGAAGGACTGGATAGTCCGAATTTCTCATGTGTATAGGGAGGCTAATCGTCTTGCAGATGGATTAGCAAACTATGCTTTCTCTTTGCCGTTAGGATTTCATTTGTTTAATTTGTGCCCGGACGAAGTCCGTTTGATTTTGTTAGAGGATGCGATAAGGTCTGCACGCCCTAGACGTGTTCGGATGTATTTTTTTCTTTTATTAATAATATGGGGACTAGTCCCCTGTTGTCCACCAAAAAAAAAATAGATAAAACAAATTTTCTTTCTAATTAACAGTAAATAAATATGATTAAAATAGGATCTTTTGTTTAATGTTTGCATTTAAAATAAAATAATATCTTCGATGAAATAAAAATTAAAAATTTAGAATAATAATCTTTACAAAGAGTATCTTATAACTAGCATAGAATTTAATGAAGAATGCCTCACACACACATGTATATTTAAAATCACAATTTGATTCTGCAATAGAATAACAAAATGAAAAATCCTTGTCAAAATAACATTTTTTTTTGGTTCTATACAAAAGTACGTAAAGAGTAAATAAATACTCTGACAACAAACGAACGCCATGAGACTAACCGCGAGGATCTGCCTCTCTAAACAGAACCCTAACCAAGCACATCGCTACGTCCGCCGTGATCCTCTTCTGCCGCCGTACTAGAACACGGCGGCGTGTACCGGAGAAGGCCAGCAAGACGAGCACTGTTATCCAAGCGACCATTGTGGCTCGAGCAGCCGCGACAAGTACCAGAAGAGACAAAGCTGCTGCTAGAACAAAACCAGCGAGGAGAAAGAGTTGATGCAAGAGCAGATTCGTGAATGATTTTGCGGTGGAGATTGCGTAGAGTGAAGAGACAAAGAGAAGACATGATAGAGTAATGGTGGTAGTAGTTGCTCTGCTTTTGCTAAGATCCATAGCTTGTTGGATGTGATATCGAAAGTTGGTGTTTATGTTTTATGTTAACAACAATGCTAAAATGGAATTTAAAAGAAAATTAATAAATTAAGTGAGTGGTAATTCATTGGAATACATGTGAGGGCACATGGGAGAGGTTGAGTTTTATGGGTTGTTTAGGAAACGATTCATTGAAGTAGGAAACACATAAAGACATTGGGTGTCTATTTTATTCGTTTTTTTGTTATTAAATATAATAATTATAATGTAAGAAACTATAATAACTATGCAAAATGGGTAAGATGATTGTACAGACAAACGCATGGGAATGGTGGAACAAAGTTATTCCTTATCTTGTGGCAAAAACTGAGGAGCAGTGTATGTTCCGGCTGCTGATCGATGAAGAATTGTTGAACATGGGCAATAAAAAACTTCATAAACTTTGAAGTTAGTAACCGATATTAAGAGAACTAATGTTAGTCCAATCCCAATATTACAGGTGTTCAAGAAAGCGTTAGGAATTAATTTTTTCACATAAGTCTACAATAGTACATACAATCCTTAATCAAAACCTACGCGATTTTAAGCTATTTAAGCATTTATAGAGTAAATCAATATATAATATACTATAATGTAAAATTAATGAAAAAATTAGTTAAAAAAGTAATAAATTGTTATTTATAAGTAAATGAAAACCACTAATAGCATTTAGTAATCATAACTTTTGTATTTGGTTAGGAAAACATTTGTTTTATGGCTATATATCAGAAACTGTTTAAAATTTTAAAAGAAACTTTTTTCTGGTTCAATATTTTTTTAAACCAGTTCTTATTCCTGGTTTGGGATACTTTTAATATAATATTAATTAAAAAATCGAAATTTATAATTAATATTAATTTTTAATTTCAAATTTAATTTTTGGAATAATTTCTTTTGAATTAATTTATATAATTTTTCTTATTATGGTATAAAAATTATAGGAAATAGCTTGTAGGTAAACAGTAAAAAATAGTTCGTAAGACATTGATAAGAGAATGGTCAAAAATTTCCTACAACTTTCTTACTAAAGTTTTCGTCGAAATTTTCCTACCAGAAAATTCATAGGAAATTCTCTACTATTTCTCTACGTTTTACAATTTCCGACGGCCGATTTCGTATAACAAAATGTCGTAGGAATTTGGTAAGAAAAGACTGTTTCCTATGTTTTTACGACGATATTTTTCGTAGGATTTCGGCATATTTTTTTGTAGTGTAAACAACCTAAAAATTACCTGAGTTGAATAACATTTGTTAGAAAAACTAGATTCTAACCCGCCCATTGGTGGGCGGGCGTGATTTTTGTTGGCTAAAATGAAAAATAAATCATAAGTTATATCCAATTAATGTTTAGTTCAGTGTATATATAGAGTTGAATGTTATGGATGGAATGATATGTAGAGTTTAAAACATCAATACGTGTGATGTTTATGATATGGAGATGTAGATTTTAAGTATAGATTAGCAATCAAGTGAGCCAATTAAAATGTCAATTTGCTAAGTGTATATATAGTATAGAAAGCAAAATTGTTCATAGATTTACAGATTTTAAACAATCAAAGCCTATATTTTATTACAATCATTTGATATATTATCTTGAAAGCCCATCATTTTATAATTTAAATATAGCAAAATAATTGAATGGCCCATGAACCAAAAACGCAACAAATATAAATGCAAATGTATTTAGTTCATGGGTAAAAAACGAAACAGATACAGAACAAAGTAAAAATTATGTCAAATGAAGAAATATTGGTACATATTATAAAACACTTAATTATCACAAACTGAACCTAAATCCATCTCCGAGTTAAACCTACAAAACATATATATATAAGGAGACTTGTTAATAAAAATAAATATAAAGTAATTTATACTATAACATGAAAAAGATGATGGAGATTTACTAATTCGGATAAAACACAAATGTATATTTCAATAGACAATTTATAAAATAAAAAAAAAAAATATATATATATATATATATATATATCATAACATAATAATGTAAATAACCTCTTAACTATTTCTGAAGTCGACAACCTCTTGTATTGGAGGATCAATCAAAAATCGAGAACAACCTGTAAGAGATTTAACATACATTCTCCTATTGTTTTGATCTGCATAATTTAACATATTTTTATAAGTCACGTGAGAATGGTTAACCTAATTCATATAAACAGACACATTGTTTTAAGTGTTCACTTATAATAACATTTACCTTCCTTAATAACCCAAAATCAGAGAACACATACTGAGTGAGAAGATCCTTTATGCCTCCACTGATCATAAAACTCTTGAGCAGTCTCACCAAAAGCAAAACATGTAATAATACATGCTCTATATCATGAACATTATGAATAAGTTAGTAAAATATACTATATAATAAATAAATAATAATATATATAATTAAAAATAAATTAATTTTACTCTTCGTCCACGATGTCAAAACTTAATGTATCCTCTCCAGCATGAGCCAAGATATTTTGGACGGCAGAAATAGTTCCAACTAATTCTATATTAAGACAAATAAACATGAAAATTTGGAAATTGAAGACAATAAGGGAATGTTCATAATATATGTTGTTACCCGTCAAAACATTCGGGTCAGTCTTCTTCCGCAGAATATCAAAAATTCTGGCTGCATCCAAAAAGTAGCGATCTGTTTTTGGCTGGATATCAAATATAATAGACCCATTCTTGAGTCTAATATAGTACTTATGGCGAGTTAGCCTCAGATCTCCTACATCTAGACACACTTTAAAGCCCATAAATAATTTTTACTCCCCTTCTCATACTCTATCTTCTAGAAAACGCACGTCTTGAGGCCAAATAAGAGTAAAAATTTTCACACACTAACAATACAGACAATTATATACGATCAAATAAGTAAATCGAATTTTTGACTAAACCCTAACAATTAAAACTTTTTCATCACCGATTTGATAGGAATTAACATGTAAGAAGAATCTATATGATAAAAATTTAATAAAAAATATGATAAATTCATATTCTGCAATTGTACCTTATGATCTATGAGTATCATATGAATACTCTCTCCGTCATCTGAACATCGCCTCCAAATACTCATAATCTTCGCATCAATATCCCTACATTATTAACCAACGTCACATAAATCTTCCAACTCATCTCTATGGATTCTTGGGTAATCCATAATTTTAGACAATTATCGATTAAAAGGAGTGGATGATTTTTTACTTCTGATAGATATTATTATAAAGCGAAATAGACGATGTACTTTAACTGCCAAGACGTTGTGGGGAAGGGTGTGGAAGATATAAAGGCAAACCTAATTTATATTTTAAACCTCATTTTTTATAAAAAAAAAAAAATTTATTTGCATAGTTTTTAAATTTTATTTTAATCATTGTACAGAAGCTGCCGCAACTGGGTTTTACAAGTTTAAAAACAGTTGAGATGTCGGGGCTGCAAAAACCTTTCACTGCTATTGAAGTTGAAGCAGCGGTTCGTAGCATGGGGAGATACAAAGCCCCGGGACCAGACGGATTTCAACCAGTCTTTTATCACCAGTGCTGGGATGTTGTGGGGGAGTCAGTGTTGAGTTTTGTACTGAGCTTTTTTGAGACTAATTCTCTACCAGAAGGGACGAATGATGCGTTGGTGGTTTTGATTGCAAAGGTTCTCAAGCCAGAAACAATAAAGCAATTTAGACCGATCAGCTTATGTAATGTTTTATTCAAAACAATTACAAAGGCTATGGTTATGAGGCTCAAGTGTGTAATGCCCCAGTTGATCGGCCCAGCGCAGTCGAGCTTTATCCCAGGGAGATTAAGCACGGATAATATTATTGTGGTCCAGGAAGCGGTCCATTCTATGCGGAGGAAGAAGGGAAGAAAGGGGTGGATGATGTTAAAGCTTGATCTGGAGAAGGCCTATGACCGGATTCGGTGGGATTTCCTTGAAGATACGATTATGGCTGCAGGGTTGCCAACAAATTGGAAAGACTGGATTATGAGTTGTGTTGCAGGGCCATCGATGACTTTGTTGTGGAATGGGGAGAAAACAGAGCCTTTTAAGCCGGCTAGAGGGTTGAGACAAGGAGACCCACTATCTCCATACTTGTTTGTACTCTGTTTGGAAAGATTATGTCACTTAATCGAGATATCTATTGCGTCTAGAGAGTGGAAACCGATCTGTCTATCAAGAGGGGGTCCGAAGCTATCTCACATATGCTTCGCTGATGATTTGATTTTATTCGCCGAGGCCAGTGTTTCCCAGATACGGATCATACGGAAGGTTTTGGAGAGGTTCTGTATTGCATCAGGACAGAAGGTTAGCTTGGATAAGTCTAAAATATTCTTTTCGGAGAACGTCAGCCGTGACCTTGCGAAATTAATCAGTGATGAGAGTGGGATCAAATCAACTAAGGATTTGGGGAAGTATTTGGGTATGCCAGTCTTACATAAACGTATTAACAAGGATACGTTTAGTTCGGTATTGGAGAGAGTTTCTTCACGTTTGTCGGGTTGGCGAGGTCGATTTTTAAGTCTTGCCGGAAGAATAACACTCACCAAGTTGGTCATGTCATCGCTTCAGTACATACTATGACAACCATTTATTTGCCGCAATCCGCTCTTGACAAGTTGGATAAATGTCAAGAACCTTCTTATGGGTAAGCACGGGAGAGAAGAAAAAGCAGCACTTTCTTGCTTGGGATAAGGTGTGCTCGCCAAAATCTGATGGAGAACTTGGGATTCGGTCTTCTAAGGCTATGAATCAAGCTCTTCTAGCTAAGGTGGGTTGGCGGCTCTTACACGACAGCGAAAGCCTCTGGGCTCGTGTCCTCCGCAAGAAATACAAAGTGGGGAATATCAGAGACCTGTCGTGGTTGAAAGTAAAAGGTACATGGTCTTCTACGTGGAGGAGTGTTGGAATTGGTCTGCGAGAAGGTGTGCTACCAGGAATCATGTGGGTGATAGGTAATGGGCGAGATACACGTTTTTGGCATGATAAATGGCTGACGCATACAGCACTCGCTGATTCAGCTATTGGTGAACTACCAGAGAATCATAATGAGCTTACTGTTAGAGATGCATGGCGGATGGAAGCAGGCTGGGACTTCCAACAGATTACGCCCTACATATCTGAGAACATGCGGCTTCGGTTGACCTCCATGGTCGTCGACACAATCACGGGAGCAGCAGATAGAATTTCGTGGGGTGAGTGTTCAGATGGAAGTTTCACAGTGAAGTCAGCGTATAATCTTATAACAAGGAACACAGTTGCTAAGCAAAACATGAGGAGTTTCTTTGAACGTATATGGAGATTAATGGCGCCGGAAAGGGTGCGAGTGTTCTTCTGGTTAGCGGGTCAACAGGTGATAATGACCAACATGGAACGACATAGACAGCACCTGTGTGCATCGAGTATGTGCCAGGTTGCAAAGGGGGAAAAGAATCGATTCTACACATCTTACGGGATTGTCTAGCGATGTCGGGAGTGTGGAATAGACTTGTTCCGCAGAGATTGTTACCTTCCTTCTTCAGATTGTCTCTATTGGAATGGATATATGTGAATCTTGGGGAGACTATGGATGTCAGAGGATGTCTGTGGGCCACGTTGTTCGCAATGGCGGTATGGTGGGGATGGAAATGGAGATGTGGGAATATAGCAAAAAATGATGGGATTAGGGAGGGAAGATAGACTAAGAATAAAACGAAAGAGTTTAGGTTAAATTTAAGGCCACAAATCCGTCAAGTGAATCTTAACAATATCTATTAATCAATTATGATATGTAAACATTTCTTTTTATTTCAAACTAAAAATTGATAAATGAACATAACCAATTTAAATATATTTATATTTTTATTATCATTCACATATATGAATAATTTACCATAAATCAAATTATGTATATAACAATTATTGTTACTTGCCATAGTATGAAGCATCTTAAAAACATTGTCATTACAATTTCACGCTGTATATTTGCAAAATATTATAATTTATTAATTGCATACTGAAAACTGTTAAGACAGTATATAATTGGATAATTTTCACATATTCACTCAATATGATTATATATTATATATGCAATCGAATTTTCCCACTATATAAAATATCATTTTTTGTTAAAAATTCATTCACTAAATTATCATATTTGTTCTGTACGTTAAATAATGTTGATTAATAGTTGAATGAAATGTGGAAGATAATAAATATATACTTAATAATTAATTCCATGAACATTTACATAATAACAATGAATTGAGATTTAAATTAGTAATTTACTTAGGTATAAATTACATAGATGAGCATATAAGAAATAATAATCCGACCTTTTGCGGTGAATAATATAAATGTATTAAAATACTGTTTAGGAAATGAAATAAACTACTTCTTTCTGATGTGATCCTTGACAGATGTACAAAAAATATTTAGTAGAAAAATATTTCTTTTTCTTGGATGTAAAGATATTTTTTGTACGTCTGTCTTAGGACCACATGAGAGGAATAGTTGTAGAGTGGATTGTATTTGAGTGAAGAAACTTCCCTTCTACTTTTATTTATAGTCGTATAAAGGTGACTACTCACGTTTCATTTGCGTGTTTCATATTCCTCAAAGTCCGCTCTAATTAAAACATATTAACTAACAGTTGACTCAATTATCACAAATTCCCATAGAATAGCATTTACAAATAAATGAATATCTCTTCTATACATATTGGAAAATAGCTTGAAAAATAGAAAACTAAGGTTTGTACTCCGAACTAAGTGTATATATACAATAGTAAGTACCTAAATATTGTATGTCACTGCAAAATGTTAGCCAATATTAATTTCAGCCCAATAAAATTAACATGATACCCACATAATTTATAAAATAACGTAAACTTAGTAATGGTTAAATTAAAAGAACAAATTATTATAGTTTAAGAACAAATGCACGAGTATCATCCGATCAAATTTCAACAAAAAGTTGAACAACAATAACGAAATAAACATGAGAAGATACGAATTCAAATAACCCTATTTTTTCGCTATATCACGCCCATCACTTTGCCAGATCTATGTGTACGAGCGAGTCCCTTGTCAAATTTCCACTTTATAAGAAGGCTCTTGAGTCAGCATGTTTATCAGCGACACCTACAAGGTTTAAAGATAAAAATAAACATAAAAGGCCAAATACCATGTATTAATATATACAAATTATTATACGCAACCCAAGCTAACTTTATTTGAAATTATACCTGATTACCAGACAAGAGCAAACTCTGATCACCCATATCTTCAGATTCATTCACCTCATCAGCGGATAAAACATCATTTCCTTTCCAAACATTTCTGACCTTGTATGTATTATTACCACCGTAGAGATTTTCTTTCTCAACACAAATCAGAAACTGATAAGTCTTCCCAATCAAGTTTTGCAGTGCTTCAGGAACGACATCCGGATCTTGTATCTAAGTTTATAACGTACATAACATTTTAAACAAACAAAGTCTTAATGCAATAGCTAAAATTATATCATAGATTAAGATTTAACCATTAATACCTCATCGAAGTTCCCCTTGAGGATCTCATCAGCTTTCTGTTTTAAAATATCCTGCGCATTTGAATCAAAAAGAAAACACTTGATCTTGCTGGTGTTTTCCATAACGTAAAGATGAAGTTTGTACCTAGCAATATATAAAGATTGTATTAAAATACTCGAATGCACAGTTAGCTAAATAATTAAGTCAAATACTAAAAAACATAGTAAAAAATTTTACCTCGCACTCACAAATGTCACTTTTGCATCACATGTTTCACATGAATAAATTGTCTTATTCTTCTTGGTCATTTTTTGATCTTCCTTCTTTGGAATTTTGTACAACTTTTTACCACACCTAGTGCAAACCAAATAAAACCACGACCAGTCTGTGTCAACCGTGTAGATGGTGCACATGATCTTACATTTCCCAACCTGATGAAACAAAAATACAAATGTCAAAATTATATAATCTACGACGTTTTCCCCAGCAAAGTTTTTAAATGACATATACCTCAAGATAATCTTGCAATTCTGAAATAGTGACCATTGTAAACTGATCGAAATTAATCTCATCACCATAAGAAACCCTTTGTTGAGGTTTGCTACTCAAGAAGGTAATATGTCCGCAATTCTCAAGTAAACTAAAAATTTAATAGTATTACTTGTATTCGTAATCTTAATGATATGACATATATATATATATATAATATACATAGAAAAATTACCTATTCTTGAAGACAATGACATCGGGATCATTCAAATCTATCAGAACCTTAGTTGTTTGACAACTACTTATAATTCGACGATCACCTACAATATTTAACAAACAAAACAAATACAAAAACAACAAATGGTGTTGTATGAAAAGTACAAATTTATGAGTAAAAAAAATTAATATGTACCTTTGAAAACGTTTATTTTCCCAAAACGGATCACAAGAATGACACTTCTTTCACCAGCACTCCGACAAGCCGAATAGACTTCCTCACCAAGATTTCTCTAAAGTGAGCATGGTAAACGTTCATCACTGTAACACATATCACATAAAACAGATGAAAGGTAATCAATAAAAAAAAAACAAAGTGTCTGTATTTATATATATACTCACTTAGCATTTCGTAGATCGAACTCGAGTTTGCTGGTGTCCTTATTCATAACAGATATTGTTTACAACTCACAGACACTTTCAACTTGTCCAATAACATATATTTGGAAAAATAACGTCAGATAATTATTGAAACTAAGGGATGAACAAATTAAAAGAAGTATATCAGTAAACTTACCAACCAAAAAACTTGTATTTGTAACATCGTCCAATATTGTAATAAACTCAGAGAAATCAATAAACAGACTGTCTGACTGGTTAGAATTTTTGCTGACAACTGTAGAGGATATGAATGACATCTTAAATTGATGTCTGGTGGTCTGGTATTGTCCTGAAGCCTGATTCAATGAAAAGTTCTTTATGTACTTCCATTCACCGACAACCATCATCCGTTCAAAACGATGCAGCAAGTTTTCTTGACAATTGCGTGGATTTTGGTACCCTGGATGATCAAAAAGTTAAAATTTTAAAAAGAACGATCAAAAATATTAAAAAAAGTAATGTCGATGAATAATATATTGTACCATTTCATCAGCCAGGATGATTTCCAAAGACTCCCCACTCTTGGTTTGGTATTGTTTCCATGTATGAAGCACCTTCACTTGAACCTTCCACCCAGTCTTAGAAGGCTTAACGAAACTTGATGTGGAGTAATTGTCTATATACACGGAGATGCAATATAAACGGGATAATATTTAAATATAAAATGGTCTAATTTCAAAGATTAGCACCTATTAGATTATTTCAAAATTTAAGGAATACGATAGGAACATACATTTATGAGAATATATTGTGTTCAATGAATATGGCAAAAAAACCCAAAGGAGATATGTGATAGTGGTTAGAATTCTCTACCCGAATATAGTGCATGTTGTTGTATTTGGTAACAATAATTATTGGTATAATTAATAATAGATATCATAATAGGATTTGAAGAAGATTTAATTCGCATACGTAATCTTGCAAATCTATTCAAATGAATTCGACAGTTATTGCGAATTTTAGTTTATCCGTAATAATATGATACTTTGTTTAAATTACATGTTTTTGAAAATTTGAAATAAATAAGATTAGAGAGAATACAAAACGGTCAGAATTAGGATCCGCGTTCTTCTAAACGGGTCATTTTAAAAGGACACAGATCCTCTTTGATTTGAGTTTTTTTTGTTCGTGGAATACATTTTTTATACAATGGCATTCATTGTAATATACCACGTAACACCGAGGTCAAAGTTCTCAAAGTACTTCTCCTTTAATATTATAAGATACATTAGGTGTTTTGATTTCCTAAATAATATCTAACATATTATGAAGTTCTACTTTAATACACATATATTCGAAAATTGAAAGTTTGACACACAATTTTGAGAATGTTTTATCATTAAACAGAAACAGTAAAATGACATTTCATTTTATACACCACATGCGTTTCCTATTTCGAAAAGGCATTATTACCCTTAAATCAACTTCTCCCTAAATCAGTTTTCTCAAATCGAGGAACCTTATCTTTTCTCTTCACTTCACTTCTCTTCTTTTTTTTTTTGTTTTGTTTTTTTTTTTTTTTTAACATCTATCTTTATATGAAAATCAAATTACATAAATACAACAATACATACAAATATGAGATTTAACAATTCTTCTCTCTGAGTTTTCTTTGCTGAAAGAGTGTTCACACTTTCTTTCCTTATCATCGCATTTGATTTGATGCGATTTTCTTTAGCTATGATCCATCTTTTTTCTTGTTGTATGTCATTGACACATTCCCAAATAAGATCTAAAGATATTTTTCGAAAAAGAACCCAATTTACTGATTCTTTCGTTAAAAAAAAGACTTGAGACTGCCAATTCTCAACAAATGTACGAATGTCGCCATACAACAAAAAGTTGTATATTCCGCTCCAAAATCTCGTTCCCTCCAAGGCTGTCTCCATGGTAGTTGTTCCCATACAAGCGCCAATTCCAGCAGAGTAAAAATAACGGAGAAATACAAACTAAAATCCCAAATCTGTCATTCATCATCTTTATTGACATTAAACCCTTCTATCCCTGGATCAAAAATCCAAATTACATACCTAAACCATAAAGTGTTAGGTAGTATAATTCGTTGAGATGATTGTTTCATACTTGGTTCAAACTAGGTAATTTTAGTCAAGTACTTCCAAATGATCTCAGAGATAAATTGCTGGCAGCACCACCATAATGGGCCTTAGAAGAAGACTCCAAAGAGGAGAAGAGTGATTACATCAACGGTGGGAGTCAGCAATAGTATCTTTGGAGGAGAAAGAAGAATTGTAATGAAAGTCCTCTGACTCTTCAGCCCGACATTCCCAAGTTGTTGCAATTTTAATATCAAACATAGTATGAAGTAAACAGAAGTGAGAAGGAGTATGGCAGATGCCGGAGTCGTTACCGACAGGCGAATATTGCAGATGACAGATGAAGATGATTTTTTGTAACTCGCTGTTTTGTAGTTAAATGGTTTCATCTGTTCACAAGGAGAAGAGAATTAAGATAACGGAGAGGATCGAGAGGACCAACCGACGTCAGAGAAGCCAACGCAGGCCAGAAAATATGGGAATAACGAAGACAGACGGTTGTGTTTAAAACTCGTCCTTGGAATCGCCAAACAAAGACAAACGGTTACGCGGCTTACGACTTACGCTTTTCTCTCATCCTTTTCCTCTCTTCTCTTTCTCTTCCCTTCTTTCACTAAGAAAATCACGATGTCAAACTTTTGAATTTTGAATGTCTGAGTATAAAATAGAACGTTGTAATATGTTGGATATTTGTTGGGAAGTATAAATAGTTAGTGTATTTCTCTAGCAAATGCTATTAAACCTAAGATATTTTTAAAGGTTTATTCCATTTTTATGTTTTTACAGTATTAAAAATATTGAATAATTATTAAAAAAATATTTAAAAAGATTAGATGGATACATAGAAATTACGTGGATTGAACATCCAGATTAAGAGCTGAATGTAACTGGCCGCCAGCCTAGTAGTGTCGATTTTATTAAAATCCAAGCAGTTTAAGATTGCCTAACACCTACCTAGACAATGTCTATACAGCGGCCGATTATTTACAAAGTAATGAATTTTTTTAATTGATTAAGATTTTAGTGTATTTATGCAAAATTCTTCTGAGGTCTACTTTTTAAGTATATTTTATAATATGATCTCTAATGTCGTTTAAATTTGATTTTTTTTTTTTGCAGAAGATGGTTTAGTTGCCTATTGTTTGTGACATTTTGTGGTTGATAATCGCAAAAGAGGGAGAATGTTCTTTTTGAATGATGGTTGTACATATCTCACCGGCAATTCAATAGTACATAATAGTATATTTGTTTTTTCCAATTAACTTTATTGTGCCTCTTTCTAAAATTTATTTTAATAAGTTACCACAAACGATGCAACCACAAATGATGTATCAAGACACCATATTTACAAGTTTCTAGGTAACTACTAATAAAGACACTGAATTAACTCCATGGGAAGTTTTAAAAGTCATCCGCATATTAATTTACAAATGGTGGGTCGTCAAAGATAAGAATGGTTAAGACCAATTTGAGTTTATCTTCATCGATGAGAAGGTTAGTGTTTTAAACAAACTGTCAAATTTGTAAATTAAATTTGGGGGGAAATGTTATGAGTCATTTGAATATTTTAAAATTTGCTACGGTTCTAAGATACATGCAACCGCTTTTAATCTGGTCCACGACTATTTTCTTCATACATGTAATGCAGGAGATTGGTTTAAAGTTAGTCGATTTGTGGTGAGGAATTCAGAATGGAATAACTTGAAAGAGAGACCAACAAAGCACAACTACAATATCGTGTTGACTCGGATACCAAAGTTGATAGGATTGACCCTATCTCTAATTCTTTGCTTCTGAATTTGGTCAAATTTGAAGAAATTATGGGTAGAAAATTGATCTAGCTTTTACGGTTGGTAATTCCCGATACAAACATTGCATTTCTTAAACAGTTCTCTTTATTTACGGATACATAATTAATAATTTATTATTTATATGTTTTGTTATATTTTACTGTTTATCATATTAAACAGACTTGATTGGAGTCATACACTACGTTGGTGAACTTAAAACCGATCAGTCATTTCAAACAATTTCTCTTCCCGAGCGAAGAACTTATGTTGAATTCCATATCAGAAATCTAAAGTAAGTTCCTTTATAATCTTATCACATATTTATATTTTCTATATTCTTATCGTTATTGTTTTTTTTTACAACCAGGAATGTTGTCATCAAGTGTTTTGCTTTTAACAACATTGCAATGACCTTCGATACTATGTGGAAATCAAGAGTCACTGATTTGTAATTTTGTGTTCTCAATGAATGAAAAATCGATTTTTCTAAAGGTTAGAATATGTAAACTACTACGTACTTCTATCATAAATTATTAATGTTATTAAAGAAAACTGTTGGTTACTCATCAGAGTTTTTAAAATTATTAGGAGATATTATTGTTAGAGATTTTGGTGGTATATTTCGCTTTCTTTTCAATCGAGAGATAACAGAGGTTCAGAAATTTTGTTACATGTATGATTTCATTTTCATATTTTTATTATGTGATTGAAGGAAAAAAACTTATGATTCATTATAAAATTTAGTAGTTATGTTTTGATTTATTCAGGTTTCGATTTTCAAACCTGAAATCACAGATCAAATCTTGGAATTGTAATGATCCTTGAGGTATACAATATTTTCTGGACTATTGATTTTATCCTTTCAAAATTTAAATTATTCAGCTTTGGTTATGTGGATATTATAGGATTTGTTTTTCCTTTTATATTATGTAATGGATCTACATAAATTTTAAGAATTATTTAATCTCTGATGATGAAGATTACGACGGATTCTTTTTTCAGTTGCAAAAATTGTGGTAATATCTTTTCCTACGATGTACTTGTACCAAGGTATATATATATATATATATAATCATCTCCATTAAACAATCATTTTTTTAATATGACAAAGTACTCACATTTCTCCTTCTTAACAAATAGTGTAGGTATTATATCATCATATATGTTACTGATGATTCAGGCGTCGATGTCTGATTCCTGTTTTTTTATGAGACTGCTCAAAAGCTTTTAGGTCATTTTGCTGAGTCGATAATGGAACTATCTGACGAGGTTTACCGTTTGTTCATATATTAGTTATATTAATCATTTACATTTGTCACAAATTATAAAAAAAAATCATAGTCTTCTACACAGTTCGCTCCAAGAGGACGTCATGATTGCTTGAGTAAACTAATAACGCAGAGGATGCTTTTCAAAATAACCATAACAGAAGAATATACTAAAAGAAGTCAGTCTTCATATATAGTTGAACTATGCTCTCAAGATGATGACAATATGACTGAGTGGGATTCTCAATCCAAGATAATATGTTCTAATTAATTTCATATATAATATAGCTATATTTGGATAAATATTATTAGTTGTTAAGCTATCATTTGGATCTTCATTGATGGCATGACTAGTTTAAACGCAACAGATGCGGTTGCGAGTGCGGGAGTTTGCAGTCGGGCGATTATGGGTTTGAGTGTTATTAAGCGGTTTACACAACTGGTTTAACTGCTGAAAGAGGATCCATTTGCAGGACATTTTGACTGGCAAATCAGCGGATATACTAGCAGTTACACATAAACTTACCAAAATAAACATGATATATAATTATATAAAGCACAAAAACTATATTATTATGCTAAATATCGAAATCACTAGTTCAAAATAATATATAATTTAGAAATTATAAATCTTGACCAAATTATTTTTTTTGAAATTATAAATAAATACTAAAAAATTATTCAAAAACTAATAAATTCTATAATGACATGTTTCATTTTAATTGTTGAACATCACCCAAAATTGTGTCCAGTTACGTAACAAACTGGAAAAAATTTACTCTATAACGTGAATTTTCTGGATTTGTCTAATGCATGATGTAAAATTTATTCAATAGATCCAATCAATTTTGTGCACGACCCCAACTCAGAGTTATATATATATAGGGTTTCATAAAAGAAATCAACGTGATCATCTCTCTTTTTTTTTTTTTACCGAACTACTACAGTTTGCAACCGCAAATGCTTGTGGTAAGCAGTTTTTGGATTTTAGCAATACAAAACGATCCAGAGTGGTTTGAAGTGATTTCTATGATTGTTATAAAACGCCACTAACCACTACCAACAGCAAATGTAGTGTTTGCGAGTGATAGTGGGTGAACCAATCAATACCTGACTCATGCATCTAAAAAGCAGCTGAAGAGTAGCTTGATGGTATTGATGAAAGAGAAGGTGGAAGATTGGTAAACAACAAACGACCTAAGAAGGAAGTCCGTAGGAACTGATACTGAAAATAGTTATTATCGTCTTTGTATTCCTTTTAATTTATCGTCTTTGTATTCATTGAAAATATCATCCCATATACTTTAATTATTAGTACGTATTCTCGCAGACTTGATCGGGTTATAATGGTTGTTGGTGAATTGAAGAGTTTAAAGGATGATCCCTATGCGATGGTACATGGACCTTGAAGCAATTTAAAATTTTAAATAAAGGACATGAAGTAAGTAGTTAAATTATTAGACATAGGAGGAAATGAATATTAGTCATTGATGATATGCATATTATCATTTTAAACAGCTTCAGGGATATTACAGTGGAGCTGACTGGGTGGACCGCTGTGGATTTCTAAAAAAAGTGGCAAGATATTGGAAGATATGAAACAGTGTTGACTCTTAGGATGCTTCATGTTTTCTATGATTCTAAAAGTTAGCCATCTTAATTTTGGAGAAATAAATTTGATGATGTACCTAAATTTTGAGTGATCTTCAATTGAAAGCAAACTATCATATGTACTATATATATTTGTTATAAGCAGCTTTTTCATCAGAAATGCTAGAAACCAATCTCAAATCCTATATAATCCACATGATAAAGAGGTTTTTGATTTTCTAGATTGGTATAACATCATTTTCAAAAAACCTATATTAATTTTACAGTCTATTTTCTCGTGAATCTAATTTTTTCGTACAATTAAACAGATTACCGTTTATTGGTATCCATGGAGATCCAAGCTGGTTGTGAACTCCTCCCTCAACTCTTAGTTTATTGTATCTCAAGAACTTAATTATTGTTGTTACAATTTCCCTATATTTTAGGGATAATATTGAACCATTTCAAATTTTATGCTGGATTATTATATTTCTCTTGCAGTTATGGTTATCTTTATTTATTATTACTATTATTCTATTTTCACAAGTTTTTTTTGATATAATTCGTAGTTTTCCTTTTCTATATTTGTGTTGTCATTCGAAAGAGTATTATATGGTTTAGTGTTGTTATATACTTGATAGAACATATTATTTATTCGATGTTTTATGTTCTTACTATTTTAACCAATGACTACTGCTAAATAGAGTATAATCTTTAATCTCTATGTTTTTATAAGTTTCTATATATTATGATATTTCAAATGATACCATAAATCGTACTAAACTTATATCACACAATATATTGATTGGAAATGTACATTGTAGCTTACCAAAGCCGATATTTAGCATATAATAATTGTATATATGCATTTAATTTGAATTTCTTAACTATATCTCATAAACCCTAAATTTTAGCGCAGCCTATGTTTTAACTATATATACTCTAATAACTACAATTAAAACCTTTCACTTCAGAGTCAAAAATGCATTTGATTTCATTGAAGACTTGAATCCCAGCTCGACTGAATGGTTGATCTGTGTAGAATGTGGATTGAATATATACCACATCAAGGTGTAACATTAGAATTAATTCTGGCTGATGTGAAGGTTTTAATTGCAATTAATTGCTACCTATAAGTAACTCAAGTATTACTAGTTTAATTTTTAACATATGTAACTATACTCATTCTTTCATTTGTGAAGGGTCATATGATACACGTTCGAGTTAGAAAAAATGTTCATGATTTATTTGAACTTCTGCTAACCGAAGGTTCATGGTTTGAGATTGAAATTTTTATTCACAAATGATAGCACGATTTCTGAATGTTTTTTAATTTAGTTTACAATATCTACCTCTATAAAGAAAATTCAATCTGTTAAAGGTTAGTTATTTAATACTTTAAATACCATTTCCAATTTCCAAATAATTAACAATACTGAATTTAATTCATTTTTTTGCAGTAGCAAGGGCAACAATAAATGGTTTACGTTACTCTATTTTTATTTAGGTTTTTAATATAGTTTATGTAACATCCCGATTTCCGGGTAGTCGGAAAGGCTTATAAGAATTGATTTGGCTACCTATGTCATCAAAGTGCACTTATATTTTCCGGTCAAGTGTGCTGAGAGAACTCCAGAGTTAAGCGTGTTGATGCTGGAGTAGTCTCAGGATGGGTGACCAGAAAAGATAAGTGTATTTTGATGACATAGGTAGCCAAATCAATTCTTATAAGCCTTTCCAATTACCAGGAAATCGGGATGTTACTACATTTGATTTTCGTTAATCAAGTTTATGACTCTCTTTTCCAGATATTTTTGCAATCTAACTTTCAATTTTTTTAGTGAATGGAATAGTTGATTCGGTTACCGATGGATCACCAGAAATATGTAACTTTTATCTCTTATAATTAATTTTCATATAAGATTTCCATAAACTGCAGGATCGTCGTTTTCTCACAGAACCGAAACAATAATTAAAATACGTAACGATGTTATATTCGATATATAATCTATTGTAATTAAATAATCAATTCCAACAACCCATTATACATATCTTATGCATTGTTATCAAATACATTTATCGATCAATGACATAATTTATAGCAATACAGAATCTACCAGACTAGAATAGTTATTCTAGATTTTCCAATATATAGCTTAATCAACAGAATTATTGAAATTCCGGTATACCGTAATTTATATAATTGATTTCCTTTGTAAGAAACAATATTAATAACAGTCATTTCCAAATAAGTAGACTGATTCGAAACCGATATTTAAATACCTAATACGCCATCAGAATATTGCGTTGAGTGTCTGTTCGGATTGTTGCAAATATATATAATTAGTGTGTGATCCGCGTTACGCGCAGACGTTTACCATTGTTTTTATATTACGATTCTTCTCTATTATATTATACACATGTTTTTTCCCTTTTTTATAGTTTTATATATGGGAGATTTATGTCTCTTATAAAAGGTGTTATTCGGGGTGTTTTTTTTTAATAATTTTTTGGTTAATGTTATGGAAGTGCTATATTTATTCTTATTAATTTATTTTTATTTATGAAGTATTTGTTTTTTTCGTTTTTTTAATTTGTAATTGTGAAAGCACTTTCTCCGTTAGTATATTTTGTATAAGGCCTTGAGTCAAAAGAAGTACAAAATGTCTATATTGAAATCGGGTTTAGATGGTTAGTATGAAAGTTTTTTTTTAGTCTGTAATTTTTTGTATTATTTTATATTGGCTCATTTTCCAGCTATATTTATTTGTTCGTTCGATGTTTATGAAATCTCATTTTGATTATACAAAGCTGTGTCCGTTTCTAGCCCTTCATAATTGTGGGTATTAATCGATAGCTCTCTCAAATGTTGGCAAAACTCTTCTATTGTTGATAGAGGGTGCTTCAATTGAAAGAGGGTGATTGAAATTTTGGTCGGACCAACCTTTTGTTCATACTCATTCCTTTGGTCTCTAATTGAGTCATTTTTTTCATCCTCCTTCTCTTTCTTCCTTGGGTGATTCAGTGACGTTTATTTCGGTATTGTCCACTCTTGCAGTGCTTTTTTCCAGAATCGGTGCCGGTCTAACCCCTTCCCATGATTTCTTAGATATACCTCTATTCGTCATCATATTGGGGAGCTGATCAGTTTTTCAGCTTTGGAATTGGTTTTTTGGGTGTGCCGTTGGTGACTCCAATTTGGCATGGATTTCATGGATCCTTTTTGGGATTGGTAGAAAGTCCAGCGTTTATGGTTAAGCTGAGCTGAGTTTTTTTTCTGGAAAATATTACTTCCGTCGAAAAATCTGTTTATGCAATTCTCTTTTGATGGTGATTCCGTGATTGTTGTCGTTCATATGGTTTGTTTAATTTTAGTTTCTGGTAGTGTGATATTTGATTTATTTAAAGTGTCTCATCATTTGCCTGAAGAAACCGGACAAACTAAAAGTTTTTAAAAAAAATAATTGCACAGATGGTTGCTGAGGTGGCTGCTGAGGTGGCAGCACCAGAAGAGAGAAAAGCTATCTTTATATATATAGATCTCTTTAACGGTTATAGCCAACATCATATCCTTAAAATATCCTAAATATTTTTTAAAATCATCCAATTTACAGTTTGGTAATTAAAAGATAAACAAAAAAAAAAGTATAGTCTTTGTATAACTACTTTCTAAATTGCATTTTCAAATTCATTGCTTTAAAATATGCCTAGATTCGTGTTAAACCCAATTCTTATCTCACTATACTTCATACTGTTGGCGATATTTTAATTCTGTAGTTTCACTCTTTCTTTATTAATAGTAGTCACATTACTACCTATGAAGAACCAAGGTAATTTGACTGTGATTAGTAAATAATATTTCCAAATACTTATCAAGGTCACTTAACCATTTTGTCAGTTGTAGTTTATTTTAAATGGAATAAAAGCATTATTCAGAGGTTAAATTACTTTATCAAACGTTTCTTTTGCATTTTCAGGGTTACTACAATATCATCTACAAAACAAAATTCTACAAAAACAACCAATGATGCCAAGTCTAGAAAAAAAAGAATTCATTGTTTGGATGGAATGTAACAAGATATATGAAGATGCCATAGTTCTTCTTTATTCAGAAATCACAACTAGATTTGTATGGCATGCTAAACATAATGAATGGATGCCTCAGATTAAAGGTAAAGGAAATGCATGTCTTATTCAAAATTGTTCCATTGACGCTGGGGAGATTTTTTTATTTGCATTGTTTCTTACATATAGTAAGAGGATCTTGCTGTTACGAATATATAATGACGTTTGATGGTGTTTGTTGCGGTCAGATCCCACTTCCCTGATCTTAACTCTCGGAAATCTATTGTAAGTGTCAAGGATGGGCTTCATCGAGTCCATCTGGGTAAGCCGAGCTATGTCAGGCGATAACTGGACCGAGCTGTGTGAGGAGAATGTCTAGGCCGAGCCGCGACAGGAGGATAATTGGGCTGAGCCGTGCTCCAAGAAACGTGAGGATCCGCGTACGGAGAGGTGATGGGCCTAACCGTGAAGGATGAAGCCCACATAAGAACCCTAGGTGAAATGTAAAGGTGGTGGCTGCGCGAGGCGATAAGGGAAATTTCCAAGAATTTCTCCCGATATTCTCCGCTAGGCATCTTACAGAACTTGTATAAATAGTCGATATATGTTATTCGCAATGTTACTTTGGCAATCCTAAGCAATAAGACTAAACATTTTTTACAGCAATAAAAATCATCTTTTGATTTTTGTGTTCTTGCGATAAACACTAGAAATTTGAATCCCTCTAAGTTTCTTTACAAGTTTTGATTGTGCGAGTTTTCGCTCACACAGTGTTATCTACGAAACTTTTTTTTTTAAAAAACGTGTTACACAAGGGGATTTGTACCATTTGATGACATTGAATGAGAAACTTATGTTTATCATTTATTAAAGTCGAATTGTATATTTATTTCTTATATGCAATTTCTATCTATCATATTTCAGTGTTTTTCTTATGCATTAATGTTCTACTTTAACTTAATTAAGTTTTTCTACAAATCAGAAAATAATATCTTAATATATTTTCCATTTTATGTTCACGTTTTTTCTTACATTTTATAATTCTTACTATTCTTAAACATATATGGTACATTGATATGAACTCCGATGGTAAATTGAAATATATATGCCAAACCTATTCTCACTATAATTACTTTATTTTGATACTATTGTTGCTCCCAAAATCTGTCAATTGTATAAATTGAACCGTAGGAATATATGACAAAACATTTGTCAATGACTATATATTTTTCAGATTTTTGCGATCTATATATCAATATTACGATCTATATATCAATATGAGTCCATCAGAAACCTAAATATTAAATTTTAAAATACTTAATATCAGCCCAATTACATTCAATCTTTATAAAAAACGTTCAAGCCCGCACATGTGTGCGGACCAGTATCCTAGTATTTTATAATATGATCTCTAATGTTGTTTAGTTTGATTTTTTTTTTTCAGAAGATGGTTCAGTTGCCTATTTCTTTTTTGGATAATGGGTGATGGGTGTTTGGTCGTAAAATTTTGTGGTGGATAATCGCAAAGAAGGTTGGATATTCTTTTTGAATGATGGTAGTACACATGATGAACTCATTGTAATGGCTCAAGATGATTATGCTAGACAAGTAAACTGACTTGGTGGCGATCACTTATGCATTACAAGATTCAATATTAGGAAAAATAGCTCTAGATACCTCTCCTATGTATGTCACAGATGATAGATAATTTCGGAGCTTAATTGAGTTGAGTAGGATACATGTTATACGTCTTTATGTATCGACTTTTTGATATGGATATTAGAAGTAATGACGATGTGGGTGGTTATGTTGGAGGTTATGATGGAAATGAAACTGCAGAAGAATATAACGACAAAAATGCTGATGGGTCGAATGTTAATGATATGAAAGTGAAAGACGAGGAGGCTGCATTTCCGAAGATGAGGACTACAGTCAACATGGGAAAGTGAATGATGAGGATTCAGATTCAGATGATGGGTGGTTTGATGAAGAGAGGGTGCAAACGCGTTCGGTTTCTCAAGGAGAAGATGAAAGAACATGCCATAAGAAAATCAAAGTCAACGCAAGTTTCTAGTAAAGATGAGCTTATATCAGAGCTAAGATTGATGGGGGTCATCCTAATATTTGCATTTAGAGCCTATAAATATTCGAAAAACCTGTTTGTGGCTAAATGTTGTGTGGAATGATGCAAATGGAAAGTAGACTGGTCTTCATTGGGTCTCTTATCATTAGAAATGATTAAATATAATCCAATGGGCCTCTAAAATGTTGGATACATCTCTTATTTGGAAACAAATTAGAGACGGTTTCAGGCTCTACGTATCACGATGTCATTGGATATTGGCGAAAAGGGAAAAAAAACTAGGGTCTTCGATGAATCCGTCATTTCTCTTCCCCGTTATTGGCGAAAAGAGAAAAAAAACTAGGGCGACAAAGATGACATCTCAATCGACGGATGATCGGCCTGTTCTGTCGTCAGTTTTTCAGCGGTGGATGATCGGACAACCTTTTCGACGGTAAGCAATTCCTCCTTCTTGCATTTTCTCCTCGTTTTCATCGGACATCTCAGTCAGTTCTACGATTTACTTGTGGTTTTTTTATTTCTTCTTCATCGTTTTCATCAGATCATTATTGATAGTTTATGCCTTTGATTACATCGGTTTCTTTGATTATCGACGGTTTCTTTGAGTGATGGTTTGAAAAATTATCGATGGTGTCTTTGATTAAACTTTCCAGTTTGTTGAATAATTGATGGTTTCAAGTGCTTGTTCTGTATTAACCTCGTTTGCTTTCCATCATCACTTTGTTGTATTAATTTCTGGATATGATCAGTTTGTGTTTTAAGAATCACAAATGAAGCTTGAATGATTTCGATGTAGTGTAAATAGAAGTTGCCTTTTGTTTGAATGATGAAGTGTAAATAGAAGTTGCTTGAATGAATAATTGTAAAAATCGACAGCCTGTGTAAATAGAAGTTGCTTGAGATTGTTTTTGATGAACTGTAAATAGAAGTTGCTTGAGATTGTTTTTGATGAGGTGTATATAATCGTAAATGTTTTTGCTCTGGTTTACAATTTGCTTGAGATTGTTTTAGTTTGCTTGGGATTGTTTTTGCTTTAGTTTGTTTTAGTTTGTTTGGGACTGTTTTAGTTTTGTTGGGAATGTTTTTGCTTGAAATATAAGTTTAACTAATGTTGTTTTGCTTTGAATGCGAGACACTCCTGGAAGAAGGCGAGACAACTGGAGGTTAGTGGAGGCAAGTTAAAGTAGTTGAATCTCAAAGTGAAGCTGCAGACAAACCTGGTAAGATTTCATTTGTAGAAGTTAGAGTTTAGCTTGGTTAGAATGGTTAGTTAGAGTTAACATTACAATAAATGGTTGTTAGAGTTAGATAATGGTCATAAAAGCATGTTTGTTAGATAGGTTTTGAATGCCAAATTAAATTTTCATGTCATGTCATAGTGGTTAGAGTTGATCAATGCAACTCCTTCCTTCCTTCTTTTCCTTGATCTTCGTTAAAGAAGATCAGAGTTGTTAAATGCAACTCCTTCCTTCCTTCTTATTGCCTCTTTCTTTTTCATTTCTTTCTCTCGTCATTTCTCTTTCATTTTCTTTTCGCAGCCATCTTTGCATTCACTCCTTCTATACTTTCTCTCTTCTCTCCGTTTCAATGGAATTTCCATCCACATTTTCACTTTCTCAACCTTCGAACTTTGTTAACTTGTTGAATAGTCAACAAGAACCTCCCTTTGATGATCCATTCAGTTCTCAATGCACAGCTCAGGAGCAACGAGAAAGGCGGACTTGGACCCCCAGCGATGATGTCCTCCTCATCAGTTCTTGGTTGAATACCAGTAAAGACCCTATAGTGGACAATGAGCAAAAAAGTGGAGCTTTCTGGAAGAGGATATCGGCGTACTATGCTGCAAACAATAATTCCGTGAACCCCGCGATGCAAACCAATGCAAGCAGAGGTGGCACAAGATGAACGACCTTGTGTGTAAATTTTCTGGTGCGTATGAGGCGGCTACAAGAGAAAAGACAAGTGGGATGAATGAAAACGATGTCATTAAGCTTGCTCACCAAATTTTTTTCACCAACCAGAAGAAGAAGTTCAATCTTGAACACGCATGGAAAGAGTTGAGGTACGATCAAAAGTGTTGTGAGAATCTTTCCACAACTAAGGGAGATGCATCGGCTAAAAGGAGAAGGACTGATGAGTGTGCTGCATCACCGGGGTATGTTGCAGAGGAGCTGAAGAGTGGTGAAGATGATCTCCCTTCCAACCGACCTATTGGTGTGAAGGCTACTAAAGCCAAAGGGAAAAGAGCAACGGTCGAAG
This sequence comes from Eutrema salsugineum, assembly GCF_000478725.1. Taxonomy (NCBI): domain Eukaryota; kingdom Viridiplantae; phylum Streptophyta; class Magnoliopsida; order Brassicales; family Brassicaceae; genus Eutrema; species Eutrema salsugineum. The sequence continues at coordinate 17,383,384 of NW_006256829.1, forward strand.
AAAAAGCTGTGGCCCTTTTTGACAGTCTCATTGAGAAAAAAGAAGCTCTTACTGAGGTTGAAGAGGCAGTTAAGATGAAGATCATGAACGACTTGTTGTCTTCTTAAGTGATTATTGAGTTGTTTTAGCATAAGTTGTTGTTTGGTTTCGTTTTCTGTTGTAGCATAACTATGTTGTTTGGTTCTCTGTTTCATGGTTTTCTGTTTTATAGTTCATTTTCTTATGTGATGCTATGTATGGTATCAATCGGCTTTGTACTTGTGTTTTAGGTTAATGATATTTATCTTTATGGTTTATGTTTCATGGTTTATATTTATATCTGTGTTTATGATTTTCTTATGTTTTATGGTTTATATTTATATCTGTGTTTATCTTAGTTTATTTGTGTGTCAGGAAAGAGTTGGAGTTGTGTGATGATTACTTGAAGTCGGCACAAGAGAACAACACAACCCACAGGCCATAAAGTCGATACCATGTGGGCACAAAAGAAACACCACTCAGCAGATAAATACAAGGGCTGAAGATATGATTTATTGTAATCTGTAAAAAAAATTTGTGTTCACAAGTATATGTATTTATTGATCACCACATCTTTCATTCAACACTTGTCTATATATACTTTGTGATTATTTTGTGTAATGTGTACCATTCACATCTTTCATTCAACATTTCTCACTTTCTCTCTTTCATCTATAATTACGTTTTTCTTTTAGTTCACCAAAACGTAAACCACAATCTTCTCAATATCCACTTTGTTCTCAATAACCCGTAAACCCAAATCTGTTCATCACCACATATTTCTAACCAAACCATTTTCTTCTTACAAAATCCATTAAAAAAAATGGCTTCATCTTTAAATAATAATATTGATGATGCATTAGATGCAAATTTTAATCGCCAATTTGATCAAGCTTTTGATCAACAATTTGATCAGTTTTTTTTATCAAACTTTCGATAATTTTTTCATTGATCATGGTCATCACCAAGAAGCAACCAATTCTCAAAAAAAAAAGGGCTTTTATTGAAAGAGATAGTGAAGAAGGCCATATACGTTAATGGAATGATTACTTCAATGAAGATGCAACATACCTGCCTCCTCTATTCCGATGTCGTTTTAGAATGAACAAACCATTGTTCATGAAGATTGTTGAACGACTATCCAATGAAGTCTGATACTTTCGACAGAAGAAAAATGCTATTGGAAGACCCTGTCTATCCGGACTTCAGAAATGTACCTCAGCAATTCGTCTTCTGGCATATGGCACGGCGGCTGATTCAGTGGACGAGTACCTCCGGCTTGGTGCAACAACTGCTTGGAAATGTTTGGAATATTTTGTCGAAGGAATAGTAGATTTGTTTAGTGATGAATACCTGAGAAGACCCACACCAGAGGATCTTCAACGTTTACTATATTTTGCAGAGCAACGCGGATTTCCCGGAATGATAGGAAGCATCGACTGTATACATTGGGAGTAGAAGAATTGCCCTACCACTTGGAAAGGGCAATATTCACGTGGAGCAGGAAAACCCACCATTGTTTTAGAGGCCGTGGCATAATATGACATGTGGATATGGCATGCATTTTTTGGACCTCCATGTACCTTAAACGATATAAATGTTCTTGATCGCTCACCCTTGTTTGATGATATAATACAGAGAAATTTACACTCCATGGTTCTTTTTCACTTTGTATTTACACGTTTTAGTACTTTTATTTGGAGTGGCACTTTTTGATGTTTGCATATTGTGCAAAGACAAACTCACCCTTAATTACATGATATCAAACCAAATCAACATTTTAAATCAAACCAACATTTTAAATCCAAACCAATTCAATTATCTCTTTATCTTTTCTTTTCTACGAGACATTATTGTTTTATTTGTCCATTTTCTGACTCCCTATCATAAATCTTCTTCTTCCTCCTCCTGTTTCTTTCTCTCCTCACTCTCACTTTTATCCCTCGTTTTGTCAAGATCTCTCAAGCTAATTTGTTCCTCCAGTTTGTTCTTCTCCTCTCCTCACTCTAGCTTGTTCTTTTTTTAGATCTGTTTTGCTGTTTCTCGCATCTCCTCGCTAAAACTCAGCCATGGCACTCCATGATCTACCTGCAGTCATATTCTGTCCTCACCGCACCCAAATTTCCGGCGAAATATGAAGATGATGATGCTTCCAGTCCGAAGCGGAATTGGACTAGAGCGAAGACGTCCGTCGTCACCCCTCTCCTATCAAACCGCTATCACCCCTCTCCTAAACAATGCTGATTATGGTCACCTCCATGGGCATATATGGTTAAGCAATGGATGATATAGCCATATGTATATGGTCAAATGAATTGTTGCGCCAAAATTGTTTATTACACCAAATCAGAGATATAGTCACATCCACACATACTGCCAACAATCTTTGTACGTGTTTTCGTTGATATAGCTACATCCATATGGCTACATCTATATACCTTAATTAATTATACCAATGGCTTAGCCACACATGACCACTTAGCAACATGTGTAGTCTAATAAATTGCTGCGCCAACATTGTTTATTACACCAAGTCAGAGATATAGTAACATCCACACATACTGCCAAGGATGTTATAAACGCAATGGTGTGAACGCAGCAGTGTGGACGTATCAGTGTAGACTTATCTACACCAAGGACGTTAATTAGTTTTGTTAGCATGGACGTGTCTACATATTACAGTGTGAATGTATCCACAAGGACAAAAGCAATGCATGATAATCCTTCGTTTCAATATGGTCGTATCCACAAAGATGATTTATTATATATATTCACATATGCATTTGTGCATGATTTCGTTCACGTATGCTTTTCGTTCACATATACCATTGTCACACTTCCATATAGTTAAAGCTTTTAAGCATGTTTGATAGTTTCTCATAGCATAAGAACGGCTTGTAGGTTTATAAGTACAGGTAATGTTATACTGGCTTGAACATATGTGGGCATGTCCATAAATATAAAGAAAATATACAACAATTAGATAGAAATCTATCCATGTGGATATGTCCATTACTATTCAAAAGAACAGGCCAATGCAAGGCAGCCAAATGATCTTTCAACCCGACAATAATATAAGAAAAGTTAGAGAACAACGACCATAACACCATAACATGTACATGGTTTATCTAACAGAACATAATAACCATACCACCAAGTTCCTCACATTTAAACTCACACTAGATTGGACAAGATTCTACAAGCGTCCATAGAGTCTCACTTTTTCTACAAGCGTACATAGTGTCTCACTTTTTCTACAAGCGTCCATATTGTCTCACTTATTCATATACCCATAGAATATAGTAATATACGTACTTAACCATGTCCACAAAATAGATGTACCTAACCATAGATACCAAATAGGATATATGTGGCTATAACTACAAGGAGAATTTATAACAATCAGATAGAAACCTATCCATGTGGACATATCCATGACTACAAGAGAATTTAAAACAATCAAATATGCGTTCATTGCTTAGCTTCCAGCATCAATAGACACAAATAATCTCGTCTAAATTAATATAAAAATAATAGAAACCAATAATCCATTATGTCCATGTCCATATAGAGGCAAACCAATAATCCATTATGTCAATGTCCATATAGATGCGACTATATTGTATTTAAAACCATAACTAAAGAACCAACATCATAATTAACCAAAATAGTGAAAAGCATACATCATTCCAAATACTAAATCTTTGATACACGTGGATACGTATATGTCGAAATGCATCAGTTGGAATGGTCATACGCTATTATTGCCCTATTCCGAGAAATTTATATATATCCATGTATTTAACACATATATGAATCTATGTGGTAAATACATATTGTAGATTTATATATATATATATATATATATATATTGTAAACGTGTGGACAAGGCCAAGTTTTTTTGTGTCTGTTATGTTTAGATCATGTGTACATGGTAATTGTGTCCATATGGACAAGGCTAAGTCGGTGTGTTTCATCGATAGATTAAATCCACTATATATGTACATTATAGACGTGGTCACAATAGAAAATATATCATGGACGTAGTCACGATGGACAAAGTGTTTGTCTGTGTGGATACGCCTATAAACTTCACGTTTATTGGTAGAAGAAGCAAAATGGTTGCGGGGTCATCGCATTTTTCTCATGGACAACGGCGGAGAGGCCAAAAGGCTTGGACAACGGCATGGAAAACAGCAGAGATGGCTACATGGACAGCAACAGAGATGATAGCAGCGGTGGTCGTTTGAATGTGAGAGAGGATTGTCCACAATGCGATTAGCAGTGGAGATTGTGGCGGTGATGTTGGTAAGACGAAGAGTGGTGGTGGTGGTGGTGGAGAAAGTTTGTGGCCACTGTCAATGAAATAAAAATGAAGAGAGCAAAGTGGAGAAGAAGAAGAAAAGAGATATGAGAAAGAGATAAAGATCCAAGAGGAAGAGAATAAGATGGAAAAGAGGAAGAAGAAGGATCTGAGAGATAGATTGAAAGATAGAAAAATCTGAGAGGAATAGAACAAGGTGAAGAAAAGGAAGAAAAGGGATCTGAGAGAAGGAGATGATGAGAAATATTATTCTGGTTAATGAATTAAAATATCGGTTAGCAGACTCAACTTAACCAGTTTTCCCACAAAATTCTTGCACAAGGACTATAAAGCCATTTCACGTGTATAAGTTTGGAAAAAGAACTACTCTAAACAAAAGTGCCATTTTTTGTAATTAATAACTCAAGAAGTGCCAAAATATGTAAACGTCTCTATAATACAAGGTCGTGCTCCGCAAGTGAATTTCTCTGTCAATGGAAGGGAATATGATTTAGCCTAAATGGTATATATCCTAAATGGACTACTTTTGTTCAATCCATTCCATTTCCACAAGGCCGCAAAGCACGTTTATTTGCAGAGTGTCAAGAAGGTGCTCAAAAAGATGTTGAACGTGCTTTTGGAGTCTTACAAGCTCGATTTGCCATCATAAAAAATCCAGTTCTGTTTTGGGAAAAAAAGAAAAAATAGGAAAGATTATGAGAGCTTGCATTATACTCCACAATATGATAGTAGAAGACGAAAGAGATGGATACATACACTTCAATATTTCAGAATTCCAACCCGGAGAAACAAACGAAAGTGCAACTGTTGATCTCTCGTATGAAACAACTATGCATACAAATATTGTTGATATGATGAATGTGCGAAAGAGAACTCGTGATAAACCACGGCATAAACAATTGAAAGAAGATTTGGTTGAGCATTTATGAGAAAAATTTGGACATCTTCAAGATGACAACCAAAAATTATGGCAAAATTTATGTTTTATTTGTTTTAAATGTTTTTACTATTCTGTATGTTGAATTTACGTTTTATTTGTTTTGAATGATATTTGTATTCTGTAATTTTTAATGAAATAATTAGAATCCTTTTAAAAAAATATCATTTTTTTTTTTACAAAAACCCAAATGGGTATATAGCAATGCACATGCAAAATAAGAGGGTCTTTAATTTGGGTCTTTAAACCCAGTTTATTATTTAAATATAGGATAAGATACCCATTAGGGTATACAGCGATGCACATGCTCTTAGAGCGGCTCTAAAAAACGAAGCAAACAGGTTTTGAATGACAAAGTATGTGAAAATTCATACATTTTATGTGACGAACCGCATGACTCACCCAAGACATAGTAATCCAAGATACATTGGGATGTTATTTATAAAGCATGTGGGAATAATTGATGAAATTACAGTGCAACACATCAAAGATTCAATGAGGGTGATTTTTGCTATGAAGATGGATTATACAACTTCATACAGAGCATTGATGTATGCCCAAGAATGTGTGAGGGGAACAACAGAAGATGGATATGGGAATTTGCCTTCTTATTTCATCAATTGCAGAAGCCAACAGGGTATTTTCACTGCCCTTGAACTGGATGATATGAATAGATTTAAATATTTATTCATAGCTTTCAGAGCTTCAAATTTGGTTTTTAATATCTTTGACGGGTTATTGTGGTGGATGGGTGTCATCTAATTGAGAAGTACGAGGTGTTATGCTAGTGGTGACCGGAAAATATGAGAAATTTTAGATACTTCCACTAGCTTTTGGAATTGTGGACTATAAGAATGATCATGCATAAGAATTATTTTATACCAAATTGTGCGGATGTTTTACAGATTCCGTTGGTGATAGTTTCTGACAGGCACACTTACGGTTTTACCTTGGGTAATCTGAGGGATATGTTATTATCATTTTCATCACAACATAGTCACCAAGTTTAAGGGGAAACATCTCATGTACTTGGTCAAACGCATTGCCTATATGTATACGAATTACGACTTTAACCGATACATGGATGATATACAGCTTATAAATCTTGAGCTTGCAACGTACTTGGAGAACACCTATGTCAAGATGTGGTCACAAGTTCACTTTCAGGGCGATAAATACAACATAAATATGAGCAACATCGTAAAGGCTATCAATTCCGCTTTTATGTGAGCACGGGGATTTCCCATATCCCTGTTGGATATTATACGAGAGAAGTTAGGAAAATGGTTTTGTAAAAGGCGAGAAGATGCTTTGAGTTTTCATAGCATCCATATTCGGGGAGTTGAATATTGGTTGGTAATTCATTCATCTTATGCTGATAATATGTTGGTAGAAGATATAGATTCGACGATTTAATGTGAAAGGAGGACCATGAGATTGTGCTGTTGATTTGGAACATCAAAGTGTGCTTGTGGTGTATATGATATTGATAAAGTACTTTGTTCACATGTTATTACAGTTTCAGCAGCAGTGAATATGCAGCTATCTACACTTGTATGTTCGACATACTCAAAAGATTATTTGTATGCAGCATACTCGCGCAATACATATCATGTGAGCGCTGCTATCAAAACTTCTGAAACAGTACAATGTCTACCTCTAAAAGTCTGACGTAAATCAGGCAGATGGAAAAGTTCGAGGTGGCAATCTTGGCTATAAATATCAAAGCGTAAACAAACCAAACCACAAAAATTCACAAGCAATACAGTTGTTCACATGCGAATTACCGGGCCATACTGAATGTGAATAATTACCACGAACTTGTTATCATCTCAGTAGTCTGCTAGTTAAGTCAAAAGCATATATTTATAAGTTACAGTGTGATAAGTTACCAAAACCTTACAACAATATCACCGATTATAATAGTTTTGGGACACAAAACCTTACAGCTCTATTCCCTGTCTTAATAGTAGCGAAAACAAAAATCCAAAGTCAGGAAATCTATAAACATATAAATAGTTGGATCCATATAGAGGTCCAACCATTTATACTTATATTGCTATGTACCATATAAATAGTTGGATTCATAGTCTCGTCGAATATTTCTGCTGTAGCTTATCCCGAACATTTTTGATGTTGGCATCACATAAGGCTTTTGGAAATGGCATCCCAAAGGGATGGCATTCAATGTACTTCAGACAATACACACTAAAGTCACCGCTTTACTTGTTTTGTGGCAAACCCGAGCCTCTGATCCGTTCATTAGTAAATGCATCGTATGAGAACTTGTACTTATCTTCCGCCAGAGCACACTCACACAAAATTTAAGGAACCAAGACAGATATAGGAGTCACTGCTACTTCAATGGCTGCATCTGATGCATTCGTTTCAGCGTGACTATCCCAAATGACAATGTGTCTCTTTAAAAGTGAAATCCACATTACAACTCAATGATTTTCAGTTGTGTGCAACATTGAGTACAGGTCATCCACTTTGTACCCCCATATTTTATCATTTCTGCAGTAAGATGGTGTTTCACCTATATAGTACTCGTACGTACCATTAGGTAATTGCTTGCCTGAACCATCAACATTGGGTTCAGATGCAACAAAATCCTTGTACTTGGTTCTCCACATCAAGGCAAAAAGGAAATCAAGAAAACAGATCTTGTTAGACTTAAACCTGAGTAGATTAATCCCAGCTTCCATGTGCTGTATTTACAAGCGAAAAATGAAATTGTAAATCAAGTTTGATTCTGAAGTCTCTTGTTAAAATATGACAAATGAAATTGGAAAATGAGGTTTTAGCCAACTTACAGTGTCTTCTAGCAATTGTTTCGGAGTTCGTAGAATTCAATACCAAGCATTTTGGATAATTGCTGTAAAACCTAAAAAACCCCAAAAACAATTTGCATCACATAAGGCATTTGATTAATAAGTATCGATAACTTTTTGGAACTGGTGACTTACAGATTAAGCTTTAGGAAATCAACCAGCACTCTCAACTTTTTCTTAACACCAGTCTGATAAAAAAGATCATATCCACGCCCATGTCTTTGCACTCTTTGATTTGGAATGATTACATTTGTCGTGATGTTTCCTTTAAAAGGACTTTTCTGTAAAGCATACAACTTCCAAAGCCAATCACTCTTTGCACGGGCCACGAGCTGAGTCGCTTTTCGGTTTTTGTTATCTTGCTCTTGTTGAAACGCATGGAAGTCAATGTTTCAAGGGTTATTATCAATAAGAACAACACTTGGTTAATTTCTGACATTGACCATTTCACTCAGGACCTCAACAACGCTATCTTTTGCTCGATGATTTTGCATGGAGTTAAATTACTCTGCAATTTTATAGGTTCCAGAAAAACATTTAACAAAACATAATACATTTATTTTAGTGAACAAGCAACATCAATAACAGCAACCACAAGTTCGAACATCTAAATAAAAATTAGAAACAAGAGTTTAAAGATCAAGCAACATCGACAAAAATAGCAACCACAAGTTTTAAAAATACAATGTCTATATTTTTTTTTCTTGCCTCTTTTTTTTTTGAGGGGGGTTTCGAACTAACCCCAATATCAGTATTGATGTCTGCCTGATCATCATCACTGGTTTTGGCATCCAAGGGAGTTGCCGTGGACTTGACCTCCTGACCATCACCAGCAGCCTCTTTTGGTCCACCTGTAATTGCTTTGATCTTTTGCTCGACATCTAAAATCTTTGTGTTAAGTAGCTTGTTCTAACTTTCACAACTACTCAACCCAGTCATCACCTTCTAAAAGAGTTGGTCCATGTGCTCTTTCAGTATCGTAACCATGGACCGCTCCTCATCCGCAAAAGAGTCAGAGAATGAGCAAGGTTGCTTCTGAATTTCTTCACCAGATAATGATTTGAAGCTCCTTTTGATTTCAACCAAAGTTTCAGACTTCACATTATTGGAAGCCTTAACACCAGCTGTCGGCCAATGATGCGAGCTAGGGTTGCTGTCGCAAAATAGTTTTAAATTTATAAACCCTACTGTCTGCAAGTGCACAGCCGTGCGTTGTAGTACTTAGGGTGTCGATCCACAGGGAGAGTTGTCTTTTCTGCAGAAACTTCAAACTGGATTAGTAATCGAACTCAAAGACCAATGGGGGTTTTTGTGGGGTTGTGTGTCACGATTTTACTAAGCTAAACAGGAAATAAAATAGATCAAAACAAATATGAAAAACGTGCTGAGCAATAAGGTTCATCTCTAGGGTTCATGATCTATAACACAAGGAATCTAGGTAAGGATTTTCTATGATTCTGAAACTAGGATAGACACATGTAAGATTAGCCAACTCTCGTCACCCTAATCATCTAATCACTCATTCATGGCAATTAACTCTCGCTCTCATGCCAGAATAAGATCATGCTTTGTAGCTCGGAATCCATCTCGGCTAACGTATCCTCCGTAGGTAGCTTTCATCTCCTACGACGGGGACATCCATAAGATCCAGTTCAGGCAACCCAGATACAACACTCTCGGGGCTTAGATGTAACCTATGATCGGACACTGGTTAGCTACTCCAGCGTTGCCGCTTTGAGATTTGGATGAATGGAAGAATCATTTAAAATCGAAATCCTTTAACCTAAAAAACCTAGATGTCATCGATCATGGGATCACGAGCTCCTGACGCGTGGCTAGGAGAGTGCTCACCGCGGTCACGAGCTCCTGGGCCACGGTGGTTGGTCTATGATCTCCAAACTTCATTCCTTCTCTTGCTTCTTTTGCGAGACTGCAGAACATGTCTTCAGTAAATTGTAAATAACGTATGATCCAACCGTTAGATTGCTTTGATTCCACTTTTATTAGAAAGCTGGTTGTGTCCTATATCTTTTGTCCAAATGTGAGCTTGATCAGACTGTGAAAAGGTCTTCATCAGATGTGAAACTTCTGACGCTTTGAAATTGGCCAAAAGTGGATTTTTCTCCAATTTGCATTGTTTTTGTCTAAGTAACCTGAAAAGTCTTTTAAAACTCCAAAACATGGAAAACAATTATAAAACCTTCAAAACTGATTGCAAACACCTGCATAAGATACTAAAAGTGATCCATAAAAATGGTCAAAATCAGGTGTTATCAACTCCCCCAGACTTAAACCTTTGTTTGTCCTCAAACAAAACTAAAGATCTGAACCTCGAAAAGAGTTTTGAAAATCGCAGGAACTAACAAAATCTCAGAGACCATGCTTCTTAAACCAAAGTTAGTCATTATGCTCAGATCAGGTATAGTCTAGAAAATTCTCACAAAAATACAGGCATAACTAGTCTATTGATCCGTCATCAAAGGGAATTTAGAAAAGAAATCAAGGCTATGTATTCAAAATGGCTCTTTTAGGGATGAGGTTCTTCGTGTTTAGGGTTACTTTTTCTGAAGAGACAAGACATTATGCAAAACAGCAAGAGAGGATGGAACTGTTGATGCCCCCACAGTTTCCAGTCACATTCTTCTTGCCTTAAGATTCTTGATCTCCTTCCTTCAGATTCTCCTTATAACTCCCCCAGACTTAGATTTTTGTCTAGGTTTTAAAACCAATGATCCACCAATGAATATTTGTAGCCTTTGCTTCCAATGATTTCGACCATTCTAGACTCTTTAGGCTTTTGGTTTCCTTTCCTTTCATTTTTTTTTCGATTTTTTTTCTTTTTTTTTCTTTTTTTGAAAAGGGAAACTGCCTTTTGACATAGAGTCTTAGGAGCACAAAATTTAACTTTATGAATGAGCTTTTTGAGGCACCATTAAGCTTGATATGCTGATACTCCTCTTTCCCAAATTTCTTCAGTCTTTCTCTTGAGTAACTGAAAACTATGTTGTTCCTCCCTCTCCGGCAATTTTGCACATATCTACCAAAAAAGCTAAAGAGAGAATGCATGAAGTTTGAAATGATGGTTTTGAGTAAAGGGTGTGGTACCAGCTAAAGATGAACTGGCCATCTAGGACAACAAAGAGTGGTAACAATGATGTAAAGATGTCCTAGATGTATATCATGATGCCTGCCTAAAACCAATGATGAGAAAATTAGATGTCAAGATTATGTTCAAGTGAAATGAGCTAGTGTATCCTGGCAGAAAATATCTCCATGAATAGAAATCCTCTTGTGGGAGTTCGTAGTGCAAGTACTCTAGTTACCGCCTAGTCTAGTACTAACCACAAAAGAAACTAGCATGTAAAGTCTAGAAGCATGGGTCTTATTCATCATAGTTTTGTTTTTGGTGTTCCTGTTTTTGAAATCAGTGTTCCTGTTTTTGGAAAACTTTTGAATACCTTTTAATTTTTTTTTTATGAAAGACCTCTTTATGAAAAACAAACTCGAAACAAACCAAATTTTATTAGTAAAGGATGAACATCCTCCCGCAGACTTAAATCACACTGTCCCCAGTGTGAAAAAGTTGGTGAGAAGATGGTAAATAAAAACAAAATAGTCTAAAGAAAAGAAAAGAAAATGATATAGAACCATGGGTATGATGAGGTGATGGATGGGCGCCTATGTCTCATGGCTGCTGTCTATCTCTGTGGCAGAGGAATCATCATCATACTTGTGGTTCTTAACATGAGCTTCTTCAGCATAATGCTCATGCGAAGTGCTCAGGTAAGTTCCATGACCTCCAAAGCAGAATTCTCGAGACCAAAATTGAATGAGGCTGTATTTTGAATCTATTATTATGAACATCTTTGCTCATACAGCTATCACAGACACATTCAAATGAAAAACAAACTGTAATTGCATCAAACATTGCAAAATCTGGGAATTACTGGTCAAATTCGATATGTTGAAGTCCAACACATGAAATTTTTGAATCAAGATCATATTAATGCTCACTCATATGTAATCTAATCTGATTTTCTATCAACAATGACCAAACAATCCAGACTTGCTAAGCTGAATCAAACAGTTCTTCAAATTTCAATTTTCTCAATTGTTCAAATCTCAGATTTCGAAAATCACAAATCTACGGGGTCTAGGTGTTAAATCATGCAATTTAACTACCTGAAAGTCTAGTCTTGAGCTCAAAGACAATTTCCAATCATCCTAAGGTGAATTCCAACTGATTCTAAGAAACTCTAAATTTGAGTTTTTGAGGAAAAGTAAGAAATTTGGTACCATACCTTTGAGGAAAGTGTGATGTAATGATAGATTTGAAATCTCCATTAAAAATGAGTGAGACAGAATCGAAAAATTTGAAAAGAATTTGTCAAGTTTGAAATCTGGTATTTTCTCAAAATCTCCAAGCTTGCTGGAGAATATGAAGAGAAAGACCTTTTTGATTTTTTAAATCCTCTTTTTATTTTAAAAAGGTATTTTTCCTAAGAAAATATTATTTTTAAAAGTTTTTAAGGACTTACCTGGATGCAGGATGGATTGTAGAATGGTTATGGATTTGATATGATGGAAAGAAATTCTTGACAAGAAGAGATGCCGTTGTTGGTCTTTGTGGATCTCCTTTGAAGGGATACCAATACAAACCACTTGCACCAAAACTTTCATAACTTCTTGCTCAGAGGTCCAATACCTGATTTTTCAACTCCATGAGTCTGGTGACTCCAGCAGAGTCAACTTTGATGAAGGGTCCGACTGCATCTGAGAAGATCAAGGCTTCCGTCTCGCCGATTCTTTGATGTGCATATGATTCGTCTAGCTGCGAGACAAGTCCATCTTCAAACGGTCATAACTTTACGCTCACAGCTCCAAATCTTATGATTCCAAGTGTTCTGGAAAGATTACTCTTTCGTCTACAAAATTGATGAAGACACCAAAGTCTTAATCGAAGTGTACGACATCCGTCTCAGGACATCTTTCAAATGTGTCCCTAGGTGAAGGTGAGGCTGGCCGCGAGTGGGAAAATGGGTCGGCCGCGGGTCAAGAGGTCGTGGCCGCGGTACAGGTGAGACTGGCCGAGGGTCAAGTCCTCCGGGCCGCGGTAAACACTTTTTTTTTTTTTAATTTTTTGTGTTTTTGTGTTTTTTTTTTTTTGAAAACCTGAAACTAAGAAAAGGAAAACATTATTGGAAAAAGAAAGAAAAACTAAAAGAAAACATACCTACAAAGGGATTGTCTCCTCCAGGATCAAAAACTAGTCTTGGAACTTCTCAAGGATATGAGTCTTCAATGCAAAATCCTTGTGACAAGTCTTGAGGAGAGAGTCTTGAGGGCCATCTATGCTTCACTTTGGCTCCATTTGAGTCTCCATCACGTCCAATGGAAGCAAAGATCAAGTGTGCATTAAGAGAAATCTTGTTGCACATTGGACTTCTCTGGTTGTTCTTTTGATGAAGTGTGAAGGGTGGACATTCTTCTGGGACGTTTTCAGGGACCTTTGTAGGTCCTCCAGGATCAAAAACTGGTCTTTCTTCACTGCTTATGGTCAGGCAAAGAGAGTTCTTTGCATCATTTCTCATCTCCATAACATGGAAATCATTAGGAAGAAGACAATCTTCAACTTGAAAAGGCAAACTCGGTGTGGAACCTAATAGAGCTGCAGTAGAAAGATCTCCAACATGAATATAAATCATAGATGAATGAAATTTCGAAATACCTGTTCCCTCAGAGAGTTTTGGTATTTGAATCACATCAGATTTGATATCACAAAGAGAATCATGAACTTCTGTTCCTTGCTCTTCTTCAGGAGCTTCAATCAGCGACTTCACCATTAGTGTATCATCCTTCGTGTGATTTTTTCACACTCAAAGTTGTGAGGAGTTGATGTAGAGGAAGGCTTGGGCTCCTCAAGAACAGGAGGATTGTGATCCTCTTCATCTACTTCAAGGCACTCGAATGGTTTGGTAGTGATGAGGTCATTGCTGGGGACAAAAACAGGTTCTTCTCTTTCTTGGTCAAGGGATTCGATGATGGGAGAATTAGTATCCAAGAGATTTTTGTTGGACATGGTATTCTTAACAAATTTGAAGGATGTTTCTCCATCTAATTCATAAGCTACCCAACATCCATCCTCTCTAGACTCGAATTCATTCAGCTCTTGAAGCATACTGGCTATCTCTTGATCAGCTTGCTGATTCATCTCAGCAACAAGTCGACTAAGCTTGGGACTTAACCGATTTTGTTGAGGACGAAATCGATGGAGGTGAGATGATTGATGACTTGCCATGGGCGAATACACTTCATCTCGGTAGTGATGGTTCTGATGAGAGTTCCAATCCATGTCGTCTGATTCACTGTAGGCGTATGAATGAGAGTACTGAGCAACACACGGTAATAACACCCTCGCCCAATGATCTCATCTTCCTCCCAAGGTGAATACATGTTCCAGAAATCTGAAACAAAGAAAAACAAAACGAAAATTTAAAAGAAAAAGGATGTCTAAGAGTCGGATTAACTAACCTATGAAGTTTGGCAGAAGCAAGAACGAATCTTATCCCCGGCAACGGCGCCAAAAACTTGATGCGAGCTAGGGTTGCTGTCGCAAAATAGTTTTAAATTTATAAACCCTAGTGTCTGTAAGTGCACAGCCGTGCGTTGTAGTACTTAGGGTGTCGATCCACAGGGAGGGTTGTCTTTTCTGCAGAAACTTCAAACTGGATTAGTAATCAAACTCAAAGACCAATGGGGGTTTTTGTGTGGTTGTGTGTCATGATTTTACTAAGCTAAACAGGAAATAAAATAGATCAAAACAAAGATGAAAAACGTGATGGGTAATAGGGTTCATCTCTAGGGTTCATGATCTATGACACAAGGAATCTAGGTAAGGATTTTCTATGATTCTAAAACTAGGATAGACACATGTAAGATTAGCCAACTCTCGTCACCCTAATCATCTAATCACTCATTCATGGCAATTAACTCTCGCTCTCATGCCAGAATAAGATCATGCTTTGTAACTCGGAATCCATCTCGGCTTACGTATCCTCTGTAGGTAGCTTTCGTCTCCTACGACGGGGACGTCCATAAGATCCAGTTCAGGCAACCCAGATACAACACTATCGTGGCTCGGATTTAACCTATGATCGGACACTGGTTAGCTACTCCAGCATTGCCGCTTTGAGATTTGGATGAATGGGAGAATCATTTAAAATCAAAATCCTTTAACCTAAAAAACCTAGATGTCATCGATCATGGGATCTCTTTTCGATGGCTGATAGTAAGATTTTTTCAATCCTTGATCAATTCCTCAACTACTCATGTCATTGTAGCACTTGAGGTATCAATCCAAATGGAGAGATTCTAGGCACTAGAACTATGAGGAGCTATCTTAATTCAAGTCTAATAAGCAGATGATTTGGTAACCAAGATTATCTAAAAGCATATAATAAAACAAGTAAGAACAAGCAGTAATTAAGAACAAGCAAACAAGAGAAACTAAACAAACACTCAAATTCAAATAAAGAGAAAACTAAACCTCTAGATGTGATCATTGATCAGGGTGCTTTAAATGTGAATTCACGATGCTAAGCAAACAATGCAACACTTGCAATTCTATAGTCTAGACTTCCAAATCAGATTAATTAATTCTCATGACAAAAATCCCTTTGTTAATTACCAATTCAAGACTAATTCCCATTAGATGAATAAACAATCAACAAGCATAAGGTTCCAAGTCTAAAATGACCAGACAGCCTCTTTGTGCATCAAAATAAGAGCTAAGAAAGACTGAATCTTATACAGAAAGATAAAGAAAGCATCACATGATCTCAAATTCCAATCAACTTAGAACTCTAATCTAGATTAATCCTCTCATGAAGGCACTAACCTCTACACTAATCCATTTTCAAACCAAATCATCATTTGTGAAATATGAATCAATGAGCATTAAAAAACAGTTCTAATATGTCATTCATGCATTTAACAATCATTCCCATGAAGAAAAAGGCATAAACCCTTAAGTTAGCTCATTCAGGCATTTCATCAAACACCTTGTGGGTGGAGAAATGCCTAAGTTCTAGATCAAGCTTATAATGAGAGATCTAGCATTAGGATCAGATAACTAAGGAAAGGAGAAGAGAATCTAAGCTTAAACAATCATTAATCTACATCTAAGCACCCTAATCTACACACCTAGAAGCTTAAAAGAAGACTACTCACTAATCATGATGAACACACCATTTCCTTTGCAAGAGGTGATGTTAATCATGATTAGAAGCAAAGATAAGAAGATGAGATGACAAGAAACAGACTTAGATTGATTAATCCTTCATATTTCTCTTAACAAACTCGTTTTTTAACAAAAGGGGAAAGAGAAACAAGCGAAAACAAAGCTTAAGTCTTGGAAAAAAACCCTAAAAAGCATATATAGTGTCTCTTGCGGACCAGGTCAATCCAGGACAAACTGGGTACTGACCCGGCTTCAAATGGGTCATGTCTCAAGTGTGCGACATGGTCAAGTGCTTCCCAAGTTGCAGGCCCAAGTCGCACAGCTATAGAAACAGCCTTGTGCACCTTAAATCCTTCAGCCCCAGTTGCATGCCTATCTAGGTGTAAATTGCGAGTGTTTGTGCTGTTCAGGCTTTCTTCTCTTCAACTCGCACAACCAAGACGCATTATGGAGATAATATGTGTGCGAGTTGGTCCTCCTTTAGTCCCAAGTTGCAGGCCCAAGTCGGTGTAAATTGCGAACACATGTGCTACATGGTTCCACTTCATGTCCAACTCGCAGGCTTATTTCGCACAGCATTGTGGACTTAGTCAAATTCGATTCTGGAAGTCTCTACCTTGCTCAGAGCCTCCTTACACTCATTTATAAAGTCGCAACTTGTTTCCAGAGCATGAACATTCATGGGTGCGAGTTAATCAAGTCGCAGTACCGTATCGCACAACCTAAGCCTTCTCGAACCACTTCGCATTCAGAGGAGAGTAACATCCAGGATATGAATCCAAATGGCATGATTTCAACTGAATTAGAAAGAGCACTCAACTATCTCGAACTTTTGTGAAGAAACCTTCAGAACTTGGGAAGCGGAAGGTTCCCTGGGCGGCTCATCTTTGCGGCGCATTGAAACGATCAAAAAGGATCTCTTGGACCAGTTTTCACTCCGGAGACGGTATCTTTCAGCACACAGCTTCAAACTGGATGATCACAGAAGTTCTGGAAAAAGAACTCAAATACCTTGAATGTTCATGAAGGCTCCGGTAACTTAATCAGACTGAAAAGGCATCGTCCCACCCAATCGTTGTGACTCATTGGATCGGTCTTGAAACTGTCGCGAGACAGGTGTATCTTCCGCGGAGCGTAACTCTCATCTCACGACTCAAAATCTAATGATTCGACCTGTTCTGGGACCGTGACTCGATCATCTCCAACGTTGGTGAAGGGTTTGGGTTCAGATGACGTCGGCAAGGGCTCCATTACACCGGTTCTTTGATGCGCGTTGCTTTGGTCCTTTATCCGCTCCGAGACATGTACTGCTTCTTATCGCCGTAACTTTCAGCTCAATACTGAAAATAGGACGATCTAAAGTTTCTGAAAACTAGACTCGACACTCTTGATTCTTTATGAAGACTTCGGAGGCTGAATCTTGGTGAAAGTCCTTTTTCTCAGGTGATCAAGTTGAGGGATTGTCAGCTCCATAACACTTGTCCGAGTCTGATGCACATAAGGTGATGGTCTCTCCATGGCTTTTGTCCCAATTGCTCCCAATTAGCTCCAAATGACCTGTAAACACTCCAAAAGTGCAAAACTCTCTAGGACCTAATGAAATTCCTAACTAAAGACAAAAGCAAAGACAAATATATGTAAAACTACCTAAATGTATGCATGAGACTCAATATTTGGACAAAAATGCAATCCTAAACATGACAAAATATGAGTATATCAACTCCCCCACACTTTTCTTTTGCTTGTGCTCAAGCAAACAAGAACAAATGAGAGAGAGAGGTTGAATGCATGGGAGTTCATATTTCCTTTGAGAGAAGTGACCACTAAGAGAATTCAAGTTCATGCTCAATATGCAATGCAAAACCATACTTTGATGTATCAACTCAACAGTAATCTCCACAAGTTCTCCTATTCCTCAACTCTTTAACATTCATTAAGCTTTTTACCAAGTGGATCAAATGATGCATTGTTTAAACAAACAAATGATGCTAGGGTGAGCTTATGAGACTAAAATGATCTCATCAACGCCTGAGTTGGTTCAATGCAGCAAAAGGATCTCTCTATGAATGACCAAACTTTGGCAGAATGCTAAAGGTAAAAGGCAACCTATGCATACAAGGGCAAGGACTCATCCCACCCCACACTCTACTCAAAGTTTCCTCACTTGCTTACTTTTCACACTCATTCTTCTCTCACTAGGGGATTCTCTTTTCCTTTTCATACACAAGTCTTGCAGTTCAAACTTTACACAGCTCTTTTTCACTTTCGTTTGTAACCTCTACCCTCTTTTTCTTTTTTTTTTTGAAACATTTGAGCTCTTTGGCTTCTTTTCTTTTTCTTTCACTTAGAGGCTAGACTCTTTCTTTCCAAAACACTAGAGTTCACTTTCTTTGACTCAAAACTTCCAAGACTGATTTCTTTTCTTTTTCTATCCCCTAGTTCTCACCACTTTCCTTTTGTTTCCACTCATCTCTCCTTTTTCCACTCACCAACAAGTATTCCCCCACACTTAGTTCTCGCCAAATCTCTCAGTTCCTTGATGATGTAACTTACCACTCAATGAGACTTGCCCTTGTCGCCCTAAATCTAACATTTTCTGCTAAGTTTGGTCCAAGGTGGTCTCTCTCAATCACACACAAACAATTGGCTTGAAAGAATGATGGGTTCAGGGTGAGGAAAACTGATCTATTATGCAGATTCAGCTATTTGAGCTAAGGAAGAGGATGGTAAAAACAGGATTCTAGCTCAAATATGTATATTGGTATCCACAAGCTTATTCAAACAATGCATCACCAGATAATTTCAAGTTAAGTTCAAGGTTTTCACTTATTATAGTTGAGTTCAATTCAAACTTGTTTCTCAGATACAAATCATTTCAAGCCTTGCAAGCACAGAAGTCATTTCACAAGCATATTTAATTCGAATTCTCAAAGTGATGTACTCTCAAGAAAAAAAAAAAAACTATCATTACTCCCATGCACAATGCAACCTATATGATGCAACTAGACTCAATCCTAAAAATGTAAAATGCAACTACATGATCATTTTTTGTGTTAAAATTTTCAAATCTTTCAAATTTTTTTTTTTTTGGTTTTTTTTTATATGTACTAAATGCTATGCATGATCAAATGAGACTCAAAAGAGAAAATAATAACATAGAAAACATGATTAGTAAACACAAAGCCTCTCCCCCACACTTAAATAACACAGTCCCTTGTGTTATAAAAGCATGAGAAAGAGGAAAAATCAAACATGAAATTCAAAAGATAAAGAAAAATGCTAAATGCTCATTTAAAAGTGTTTGGAGTGATACCTGGTGTGGTTCTTATGTAAAAGGGGAGTGAGTATCTGCACCACTGGAGTTGCAAAAGGGGAGTGAGTATCTGCACCACTGGAGATGAGGCCAGACACCACTGGAGATGGGTTTGGCTTGGCCTGAACTCCCTTGTGTGGCATGGACTTGTCTTGGACCAACTCGCACACCCAAGTCGCACATAAAGCTTGGTGTTCTGCAGTTGTGCGACATGGGCTGCTCTCCTTCCTATCTCGCACACCCAAGTTGCACATAAAGCTTCTTGAAAGTTCTGGCCTTCTTTGTTGCTGCTACATGGCCCTAGAAGACACCAACCCGCACACCCATGTACGTGTGATTTGCGAACAGGTGTGCTACTTGGACCAGGGAGAACTGACTAGCACACCCATGTAGGTGTGATTTGCGAACAGGTGTGCTAGATGGGACCTGACCTTGTCCAACTCGCACACCCAAGTAGCACACCAGGAGGCTCACCAGTTTTCATTCCTTAAGTCCTTCCTCAGCTTGTTCTCAGACTCCTTTTCACTTTTTCATTGGACCACAGCATCCCTAGTTACCTTAGACCTGAAAACACTTCACAAAACCCATCAAAATATCCTAAAACATGAAAAAGAAGAGAAAAAATTAAAAAATATTATGTACAAGGATAAGCTTGGGGTGTCTCCCAAGAGCACTTTGTTTTAAGTCACTAAGTTTGACTTTTCATACTCTTTTCTTAGTGAGGGAGAGGAGGAGCTTTGATGCTCCTTGTCTTGTCCATGAATTCAAGCATTAGGTCCCTGTTCATCAGCTCTTGAACACCAGATGACCCTTTGTCTATGAGCTCTTGTGTGAGGATTGCCCTGACTTTTGTAAAAGGTTTTGATCCTCCAATGCCTTTGTTTTCCACAGCTCCACCATCAAACTTCCATGGAGTGAGAGTTAAGACTTGAGAAGAGGACCCAAGAGTGAATGATTTGGTGCTTGTTGGGTTCTTGTCTTGAGACCCTGAACCATTTCTTTTGTTGCTACTGACCTCCTTCTCACTTGGTGTAGGAGACAAAAATTCCAAGCAAGCTTCATCATCACTAAAGAAATCTCCTTCAAACTCAAGATCAGGTCTTACTAAGGATTCTTTCTTCTTCTCAACAGATTCAAGGGATTGAGCATCTATAGTTCCAATACTCCCCACATACTTCATCTCATAGTGTTTCAACTCATAAGAATCATCAGATATAACCCCACAAAATCCAGCAAGAGGAGGTTTAAGGGGATAAGATACTTCATCATCTACCTTAGTAAGACCCACTCTTTGAGTATCAAAGTCCATCCTTGCTCATGTGGTGTTCAGAAATGGAGGTCCAAGCAGAAGAGGAAGCTCTTTGGTCTTTTTCATCTTCATGACTACAAAATCAGTTGGAACTGTGCATTCACCAATCTTTAATGGGTAGTCTTCAAGGATTCCATATGGCTTCTTTGAAATTGAATCTCCAAAGGTAATAGACATGGGGTGATGCTTAAGACTCTTGATCCTTAGTCTCTCCACCATGTCTAAAGACATTACACTGATGCTTGATCCAGAATCACATAAAGCATTCTCCACTTTCAAACTTCCAAGAGAGCATGAGATGGAGAACTTTCCTGGATTATCTAGCTTGGGAATTGATTTGGGTTTCACCCTTGTTGAACCAGTGCTAGAGACTCCATCAGATGTCTTCCTTGCACCATTCTCTGATCCTTTCTTTCAGTAATCTCAGAATCATTCTTTCTCATATCAAAACAAGCTGCCTCCCCACCTTCTTTCTCAATGTCCTCATTGAGATCATAGAACAGGAAGTCAAACTCCTCTATGATGGCGTTCTCATCATCTTGTGTCAGGCACTTTGCACTTGAGACATTGCCATGGAGAAGATCCTCAATTTCTTGGACAGCAGCATGATTCTCAGCATTTGAGAGGATTACATTGCAGTATTCTGTTTGATGTGCAACTGATGTCCCCGGTAAAGATCTTTGAGCTTGAGAACTGCAGTGGCCCTTGTTGTTCTCTAGAGTCTTGACTTTGGAAGCTAAGGTTGAAAGTTGAGTTAGAAGATCAGAATAAGTGCAGTCCACCTTGTTGTTAATCTCTGCCATTTTCTTGTTGAAGTCCACGGCACCACTTGCTTGACCTTGGAGAATTTGCTGGAGCAGGTTATGTACTTCTTGATCCTTATTCCCTGAGTTCTGTTGGAGGCTTTGCTGTTGGGGAGGGACAAAACCTTGTTGGTTATTGATGTGAGAGTGAAAGTTCTGGGTGGGGTGATTCTTGTAGTAGGTAAAGCTTTTTTGTAACCTTGTTGTCCACCTACAAAGTTTACCTCAGCTGTGATGTCTTCCCTTTGAAATGTGTCTTGAAATACATGATTCACATCTCTAACCAAGTTGACTGACTTATCAGAAGCTAGGAGAAGTTTATCTAGCTTCTCATTGAGAGACCAGATGTCTTTCCTTGTCCTTTCCTCTTCAGCACTCACAGCACCTCTTGCACTCCTGTCAAAGTCTGATCCATAAAGCTCATCACTCTGAGCTACATTCTCCACAAGGGTCATGGCATCATTGCTTTCCTTGGTCATGAAATTACCATTTGAAGCTGTGTCCAAGAGGACTCTGACCTTTGGTAAAGCACCTATGTAGAAGGTACTTAGCAGCTGAGCATCTGAGAATCCATGGTGAGGGCATTGCATGCTATACCCTCTAAATCTTTCTCAAGCCTCACAAAAGGATTCATGGTTCTAATGAATAAAACTTGAGATTTCATTTCTTAACCTTGCTGTTCGTGATGAAGAGAAGAACTTGGTTAGAAATGCTCTTTTGCATTGCTCCCATGTTGTGACTGATCCTTGAGGTAGAGACTTTTCCCACCGATGAGCTTTGTCTCCTAGAGAAAAAGGGAATAGCCTCAACTTGAAACTGTCCTCACTCACTCCATTTATCTTAGCTAGATCACAGACTCTATCAAAGTTGTCAATGTGATCTAATGGGTCTTCTAATGCCAAGCCATGGAACTTGTTTGATTGCACCATGTTGGTCAAGCCAGATGTGATCTCAAAATCGTTTTCAGGTGTAGGAGCTTGAATCCCATGTCTTTGACCCTGAGTATTGGCCTCGTCACCAGCTCCCACAACTTGTCTTGGACGTGGAGGTGGTGGCTCTTGCTGATTCTGGTGGTTTCCATTACCACCATGAGCCTGTTGCCCTTGATCCATACCCAACCTCTCAATGTGCACAGCTCTTTCTCTTGACTTCTGGTGTTCATACACCTGAAAACAAAGACAGCACTTGAAAGGTAATCAGTAAAACAAAATAAAATGACTTGATCTCAAGAAGATCCAAAGTCCTAATGCTAGAATGAATCTCCAATTGGCAACGGCGCCAAATTGATAGTAAGATTTTTTCAATCCTTGATCAATTCCTCAACTACTCATGTCATTGTAGCACTTGAGGTATCAATCCAAATGGAGAGATTCTAGGCACTAGAACTATGAGGAGCTATCTTAATTCAAGTCTAATAAGCAGATGATTTGGTAACCAAGATTATCTAAAAGCATATAATAAAACAAGTAAGAACAAGCAGAACAAGCAAACAAGAGAAACTAAACAAACACTCAAATTCAAATAAAGAAAAAACTAAACCTCTAGATGTGATCATTGATCAGGGTGCTTTAAATGTGAATTCACGATGCTATGCAAACAATGCAACACTTGCAATTCTTTAATCTAGACTTCCAAATCAGATTAATTAATTCTCATGACAAAAATCCCTTTGTTAATTACCAATTCAAGACTAATTCCCATTAGATGAATAAACAATCAACAAGCATAAGGTTCCAAGTCTAAAATGACCAGACAGCCTCTTTGTGCATCAAAATAAGAGCTAAGAAAGACTGAATCTTATACAGAAAGATAAAGAAAGCATCACATGATCTCAAATTCCAATCAACTTAGAACTCTAATCTAGATTAATCCTCTCATGAAGGCACTAACCTCTACACTAATCCATTTTCAAAACAAATCATCATTTGTGAAATATGAATCAATGAGCATTAAAAAACAGTTCTAATATGTCATTCATGCATTTAACAATCATTCCCATGAAGAAAAAGGCATAAACCCTTAAGTTAGCTCATTCAGGCATTTCATCAAACACCTTGTGGGTGGAGAAATGCCTAAGTTCTAGATCAAGCTTATAATGAGAGATCTAGCATTAGGATCAGATAACTAAGGAAAGGAGAAGAGAATCTAAGCTTAAACAATCATTAATCTACATCTAAGCACCCTAATCTACACACCTAGAAGCTTAAAAGAAGACTACTCACTAATCATGATGAACACACCATTTCCTTTGCAAGAGGTGATGTTAATCATGATTAGAAGCAAAGATAAGAAGATGAGATGACAAGAAACAGACTTAGATTGATTAATCCTTCATATTTCTCTTAACAAACTCGTTTTTTAACAAAAGGGGAAAGAGAAACAAGCGAAAACAAAGCTTAAGTCTTGGAAAAAAACCCTAAAAAGCATATATAGTGTCTCTTGCGGACCAGGTCAATCCAGGACAAACTGGGTACTGACCCGGCTTCAAATGGGTCATGTCTCAAGTGTGCGACATGGTCAAGTGCTTCCCAAGTTTCAGGCCCAAGTCGCACAGCTATAGAAACAGCCTTGTGCACCTTAAATCCTTCAGCCCCAGCTGCATGCCTATCTAGGTGTAAATTGCGAGTGTTTGTGCTGTTCAGGCTTTCTTCTCTTCAACTCGCACAACCAAGACGCATTATGGAGATAATATGTGTGCGAGTTGGTCCTCCTTTAGTCCCAAGTTGCAGGCCCAAGTCGGTGTAAATTGCGAACACATGTGCTACATGGTTCCACTTCATGTCCAACTCGCAGGCCTATCTCGCACAGCATTGTGGACTTAGTCAAATTTGATTCTGGAAGTCTCTTCCTTGCTCAGAGTCTCCTTACACTTATCTCTAAAGTCGCAACTTGTTTCCAGAGCATGAACATTCATGGGTGCGAGTTAATCAAGTCGCAGTACCGTATCGCACAACCTAAGCCTTCTCGAACCACTTCGCATTCAGAGGAGAGTAACATCCAGGATATGAATCCAGATGGCATGATTTCAACTGAATTAGAAAGAGCACTCAACTATCCCGAACTTTTTTGAAGAAACCTTCAGATTTTGGGAAGCGGAAGGTTCCCTGGGCGGCTCATCTTTGCGGCGCATTGAAACGATCAAAAAGGATCTCTTGGACCAGTTTTCACTCCGGACACGGTATCTTTCAGCACACAGCTCCAAACTGGATGATCTCAGAAGTTCTGGAAAAAGCACTCCAATACCTTGAATTTTCATGAAGGCTCCGGTAACTGAATCAGACTGAAAAGGCATCGTCCCACGCAATCGTTGTGACTCATCGGATCGGTCTTGAAACTGTCGCGAGACAGGTGTATCTTCCGGTGAGCGTAACTCTCATCTCACGACTCAAAATCCAATGATTCGACCTGTTATGGGACCGTGACTCGATCATCTCCAACGTTGGTGAAGGACTTATGTTCAGATGACGTTGGCAAGGGCTCCGTTCCACCGGTTCTTTGATGCGCGTTGCTTTGGTCCTTTATCCGCTCCGAGACATGTACTGCTTCTTATCGCCGTAACTTTCAGCTCAATACTGAAAATAGGACGATCTAAAGTGTTCTGGAAACTAGACTCGACGCTCTTGATTCTTTATGAAGACTTCGGAGGCTGAATCCTGGTGAAAGTCCTTTTTCTCAGGTGATCAAGTTGAGGGATTGTCGGCTCCATAACACTTGTCCGAGTCTGATGCACATAAGGTGAGGGTCTCTCCATCGCTTTTGTTCCAATTGCTCCCAATTAGCTCCAAATGACCTGTAAACACTCCAAAAGTGCAAAACTCTCTAGGAACTAATGCAATTCCTAACTAAAGACAAAAGCAAAGACAAATATATGTAAAACTACCTAAATGTATGCATGAGACTCAATATTTGGACAAAAATGCAATCCTAAACATGACAAAATATGAGTATATCAACTCCCCCACACTTTTCCTTTGCTTGTCCTCAAGCAAACAAGAACAAATGAGAGAGAGAGGTTGAATTCATGGGAGTTCATATTTCTTTTGAGAGAAGTGACCACTAAGAGAATTCAAGTTCATGCTCAATATGCAATGCAAAACCATACTTTGATGTATCAACTCAACAGTAATCTCCACAAGTTCTCCTATTCCTCAACTCTTTAACATTCATTAAGCTTTTTACCAAGTGGATCAAATGATGCATTGTTTAAACAAACAAATGATGCTAGGGTGAGGTTATGAGACTAAAATGATCTCATCAACGCCTGAGTTGGTTCAATGCAGCAAAAGGATCTCTCTATGAATGACCAAACTTTGGCAGAATGCTAAAGGTAAAAGGCAACCTATGCATACAAGGGCAAGGACTCATCCCACCCCACACTCTACTCAAAGTTTCCTCACTTGCTTACTTTTCACATTCATTCTTCTCTCACTAGGGGATTCTCTTTTCCTTTTCATACACAAGTCTTGGAGTTCAAACTTTACACAGCTCTTTTTCACTTTCTTTTGTAAGCTCTAGCCTCTTTTTCTTTCTTTTTTTGAAACATTTGAGCTCTTTGGCTTCTTTTCTTTTTCTTTCACTTAGAGGCTAGACTCTTTCTTTCCAAAACACTAGAGTTCACTTTCTTTGACTCAAAACTTCCAAGACTGATTTCTTTTCTTTTTCTATCCCCTAGTTCTCACCACTTTCCTTTTGTTTCCACTCATCTCTCCTTTTTCCACTCACCAACAAGTATTCCCCCACACTTAGTTCTCGCCAAATCTCTCAGTTCCTTGATGATGTAACTTACCACTCAATGAGACTTGCCCTTGTCGCCCTAAATCTAACATTTTCTGCTAAGTTTGGTCCAAGGTGGTCTCTCTCAATCACACACAAACAATTGGCTTGAAAAAATGATGGGTTCAGGGTGAGGAAAACTGATCTATTATGCAGATTCAGCTATTTGAGCTAAGGAAGAGGATGGTAAAAACAGGATTCTAGCTCAAATATGTATATTGGTATCCACAAGCTTATTCAAACAATGCATCACCAGATAATTTCAAGTTAAGTTCAAGGTTTTCACTTATTCTAGTTGAGTTCAATTCAAACTTGCTTCTCAGATACAAATCATTTCACAAGCATATTTAATCCGAATTCTCAAAGTGATGTACTCTCAAGAAAAAAAAAAAAAAAACTATCATTACTCCCATGCACAATGCAACCTATATGATGCAACTAGACTCAATCCTAAAAATGTAAAATTCAACTACATGATCATTTTTTTGTGTTAAAATTTTCAAATCTTTCAAATTTTTTTTTTTTTTGGTTTTTTTTAATATGTACTAAATGCTATGCATGATCAAATGAGACTCAAAAGAGAAAATAAGAACATAGAAAACATGATTAGTAAACACAAAGCCTCTCCCCCACACTTAAATAACACAGTCCCTTGTGTTATAAAAGCATGAGAAAGAGGAAAAATCAAACATGAAATGCAAAAGATAAAGAAAAATGCTAAATGCTCATTTAAAAGTGTTTGGAGTGATACCTGGTGTGGTTCTTATGCAAAAGGGGAGTGAGTATCTGCACCAGATGAGGCCAGACACCACTGGAGATGGGTTTGGCTTGGCCTGAACTCCCTTGTGTGGCATGGACTTGTCTTGGACCAACTAGCACACCCAAGTCGCACATAAAGCTTGGTGTTCTGCAGTTGTGCGACATGGGCTGCTCTCCTTCCAATCTCGCACACCCAAGTCGCACATAAAGCTTCTTGAAAGTTCTGGCCTTCTTTGTTGCTGCTACATGGCCCTAGAAGACACCAACCCGCACACCCATGTACGTGTGATTTGCAAACAGGTGTGCTACTTGGATCAGGGGAGAACTGACTAGCACACCCATGTAGGTGTGATTTGCGAACAGGTGTGCTAGATGGGACCTGACCTTGTCCAAATCGCACACCCAAGTAGCACACCAGGAGGCTCACCAGTTTTCATTCCTTAAGTCCTTCCTCAGCTTGTTCTCAGACTCCTTAGCATCCCTAGTTACCTTAGACCTGAAAACACTTCACAAAACCCATCAAAATATCCTAAAACATGAAAAAGAAGAGAAAAAATTAAAAAACAATTATGTACAAGGATAAGCTTGGGGTGTCTCCCAAGAGCACTTTGTTTTAAGTCACTAAGTTTGACTTTTCATACTCTTTTCTTAGTGAGGGAGAGGAGGAGCTTTGATGCTCCTTGTCTTGTCCATGAATTCAAGCATTAGGTCCCTGTTCATCAGCTCTTGAACACCAGATGACCTTTTGTCTATGAGCTCTTGTGTGAGGATTGCCCTGACTTTTGCAAAAGGTTTTGATCCTCCAATGCCTTTGTTTTCCACAGCTCCACCATCAAACTTCCATGGAGTGAGAGTTAAGACTTGAGAAGAGGACCCAAGAGTGAATGATTTGGTGCTTGTTGGGTTCTTGTCTTGAGACCCTGAACCATTGCTTTTATTGCTACTGACCTCCTTCTCACTTGGTGTAGGAGAAAAAAATTCCAAGCAAGCTTCATCATAACTAAAGAAATCTCCTTCAAACTCAATATCAGGTCTTACTAAGGATTCTTTCTTCTTCTCAACAGATTCAAGGGATTGAGCTTCTATAGTTCCAATACTCCCCACATACTTCATCTCATAGTATTTCAACTCATCAGAATCATCAGATATAACCCCACAAAATCCAGCAAGAGGAGGTTTAAGGGGATAAGATACTTCATCATCTACCTTAGTAAGCACCACTCTTTGAGTATCAAAGTCCATCCTTGCTCCTGTGGTGTTCAGAAATGGAGGTCCAAGCAGAAGAGGAAGCTCTTTGGTCTTTTTCATCTTCATGACTACAAAATCAGTTGGAACTGTGCATTCACCAATCTTTAATGGGTAGTCTTCAAGGATTCCATATGGCTTCTTTGAAATTGAATCTCCAAAGGTAATAGACATGGGGTGATGCTTAAGACTCTTGATCCTTAGTCTCTCCACCATGTCTAAAGACATTACACTGATGCTTGATCCAGAATCACATAAAGCATTGTACACTTTCAAACTTCCAAGAGAGCATGAGATGGAGAACTTTCCTGGATTATCTAGCTTGGGAATTTATTTGGGTTTCACCCTTGTTGAACCAGTGCTAGAGACTCCATCAGATGTCTTCCTTGCACCATTCTCTGATCCTTTCTTTCAGTAATCTCAGAATCATTCTTTCTCATATCAAAACAAGCTGCCTCCCCACCTTCTTTCTCAATGTCCTCATTGAGATCATAGAACAGGAAGTCAAACTCCTCTATGATGGCGTTCTCATCATCTTGTGTCAGGCACTTTGCACTTGAGACATTGCCATGGAGAAGATCCTCAATTTCTTGGACAGCAGCATGATTCTCAGCATTTGAGAGGATTACATTGCAGTATTCTGTTTGATGTGCAACTAATGTCCCCGGTAAAGATCTTTGAGCTTGAGAACTGCAGTGGCCCTTTTTGTTCTCTAGAGTCTTGACTTTGGAAGCTAAGGTTGAAAGTTGAGTTAGAAGATCAGAATAAGTGCAGTCCACCTTGTTGTTAATCTCTGCCATTTTCTTGTTGAAGTCCACGGCACCACTTGCTTGACCTTGGAGAATTTGCTGGAGCAGGTTATGTACTTCTTGATCCTTATTCCCTGAGTTCTGTTGGAGGCTTTGCTGTTGGGGAGGGACAAAACCTTGTTGGTTATTGATGTGAGAGTGAAAGTTCTGGGTGGGGTGATTCTTGTAGTAGGTAAAGCTTTTTTGGTAACCTTGTTGTCCACCTACAAAGTTTACCTCAGCTGTGATGTCTTCCCTTTGAAATGTGTCTTGAAACACATGATTCACATCTCTAGCCAAGTTGACTGACTTATGAGAAGCTAGGAGAATTTTATCTAGCTTCTCATTGAGAGACCAGATGTCTTTCCTTGTCCTTTCCTCTTCAGCACTCACAGCACCTCTTGCACTCCTGTCAAAGTCTGATCCATAAAGCTCATCACTCTGAGCTACATTCTCCACAAGGGTCATGGCATCATTGCTTTCCTTGGTCATGAAATTACCATTTGAAGCTGTGTCCAAGAGGACTCTGACTTTTGGTAAAGCACCTATGTAGAAGGTACTTAGCAACTGAGCATCTGAGTATCCATGGTGAGGGCATTGCATGCTATACCCTCTAAATCTTTCCCAAGCCTCACAAAAGGATTCATGGTTCTAATGAATAAAACTTGAGATTTCATTTATTAACCTTGCTGTTCGTGAAGAAGAGAAGAACTTGGTTAGAAATGCTCTTTTGCATTGCTCCCATGTTGTGACTGATCCTTGAGGTAGAGACTTTTCCCACTGATGAGCTTTGTCTCCTAGAGAAAAAGGGAATAGCCTCAACTTGAAACTGTCCTCACTCACTCCATTTATCTTAGCTAGATCACAGACTCTATCAAAGTTGTCAATGTGATCTAATGGGTCTTCTAATGCCAAGCCATGGAACTTGTTTGATTGCACCATGTTGATCAAGCCAGATGTGATCTCAAAATCGTTTTCAGGTGTAGGAGCTTGAATCCCATGTCTCTGACCCTGAGTATTGGCCTCGTCACCAGCTCCCACAACTTGTCTTGGACGTGGAGGTGGTGGCTCTTGCTGATTCTGGTGGTTTCCATTACCACCATGAGCCTGTCGCCCTTGATCCATACCCAACCTCTCAATGTGCACAGCTCTTTCTCTTTGACTTCTGGTGTTCATACACCTGAAAACAAAGACAGCACTTGAAAGGTAATCAATAAAACAAAATAAAATGACTTGATCTCAAGAAGATCCAAAGTCCTAATGCCAGAATGAATCTCCAATTGGCAACGGCGCCAAATTGATAGTAAAATGTTTTCAATCCTTGATCAATTCCTCAACTACTCATGTCATTGTAGCACTTGAGGTATCAATCCAAATGGAGAGATTCTAGGCACTAGAACTATGAGGAACTATCTTAATTCAAGTCTAATAAGCAGATGATTTGGTAACAAAGATTATCTAAAAGCATATAATAAAACAAGTAAGAACAAGCAGTAATTAAGAACAGGCAAACAAGAGAAACTAAACAAACACTCAAATTCAAATAAAGAGAAAACTAAACCTCTATATGTGATCATTGATCAGGGTGCTTTAAATGTGAATTCACGATGCTAAGCAAACAATGCAACACTTGCAATTCTATAGTCTAGACTTCCAAATCAGATTAATTCATTCTCATGACAAAAATCCCTTTGTTAATTACCAATTCAAGACTAATTCCCATTAGATGAATAAACAATCAACAAGCATAAGGTTCCAAGTCTAAAATGACCAGACAGCCTCTTTGTGCATCAAAATAAGAGCTAAGAAAGACTGAATCTTATACAGAAAGATAAAGAAAGCATCACATGATCTCAAATTCCAATCAACTTAGAACTCTAATCTAGATTAATCCTCTCATGAAGGCACTAACCTCTACACTAATCCATTTTCAAACCAAATCATCATTTGTGAAATATGAATCAATGAGCATTAAAAAACAGTTATAATATGTCATTCATGCATTTAACAATCAATCCCATGATGAAAAAGGCATAAACCCTTAAGTTAGCTCATTCTGGCATTTTATCAAACACCTTGTGGGTGGAGAAATGCCTAAGTTCTAGATCAAGCATATAATGAGAGATCTAGCATTAGGATCAGCTAACTAAGGAAAGGAGAAGAGAATCTAAGCTTAAAAAATCATTAATCTACATCTAAGCACCCTAATCTACACACTTAGAAGCTTAAAAAAAGACTACTCACTAATCATGATGAACACACCATTTCCTTTGCAAGAGGTGATGTTAATCATGATTAGAAGCAAAGATAAGAAGATGAGATGACAAGAAACAGACTTAGATTGATTAAATCCTTCAGATTTCTCTTAACAAACTCGTTTTTTAACAAAAGGGGAAAGAGAAACAAGCGAAAACAAAGCTTAAGTTTTGGAAAAAAACCCTAAAAAGCATATATAGTGTCTCTTGCGGACCGGGTCAGTCCAGGAAAAACTGGGTACTGACCCGGCTTCAAATGGGTCATGTCTCAAGGGTGCGACATGGTCAAGTGCTTCCCAAGTTGCAGGCCCAAGTCGCACAGCTATAGAAACAGCCTTGTGCACCTTAAATCCTTCAGCCCCAGCTGCATGCCTATCAAGGTGTAAATTGCGAGTGTTTGTGCTGTTCAGGCTTTCTTCTCTTCAACTCGCACAACCAAGACGCATTATGGAGATAATATGTGTGCGATTTGGTCCTCCTTTAGTCCCAAGTTGCAGGCCCAAGTCGGTGTAAATTGCGAACACATGTGCTACATGGTTCCACTTCATGTCCAACTCGCAGGCCTATCTCGCACAGCATTGTGGACTTAGTCAAATTTGATTCTGGAAGTCTCTACCTTGCTCAGAGTCTCCTTACACTTATCTCTAAAGTCCCAACTTGTTTCCAGAGCATGAACATTCATGGGTGCGAGTTAATCAAGTCGCAGTACCGTATCGCACAACCTAAGCCTTCTCGAACCACTTCGCATTCAGAGGAGAGTAACATCCAGGATATGAATCCAAATGGCATGATTTCAACTGCATTAGAAATAGCACTCAACTATCTCGAACTTGTGTGAAGAAACCTTCAGATCTTGGGAAGCGGAAGGTTCCCTGGGCGGCTCATCTTTGCGGCGCATTAAAACGATCAAAAAGGATCTCTTGGACCAGTTTTCACTCCGGAGACGGTATCTTTCAGCACACAGTTCCAAACTGGATGATCTCAGAGGTTCTGGAAAAAGCACTCAAATACCTTGAATCTTCATGAAGGCTCCGGTAACTTAATCAGACTGAAAAGGCATCGTCCCACGCAATCGTTGTGACTCATCGGATCGGTCTTGAAACTGTCGCGAGACAGGTGTATCTTCCGGTGAGCGTAACTCTCATCTCACGACTCAAAATCCAATGATTCGACCTGTTATGGGACCGTGACTCGATCATCTCCAAAGTTGGTGAAGGGTTTATGTTCAGATGACGTCGGTAAGGGCTCCGTTCCACCGGTTCTTTGATGCGCGTTGCTTTGGTCCTTTATCCGCTCCGAGACATGTACTGCTTCTTATTGCCGTAACTTTCAGCTCAATACTGAAAATAGGACGATCTAAAGTGTTCTGGAAACTAGACTCGATGCTCTTGGTTCTTTATGAAGACTTCGGAGGCTGAATCCTGGTGAAAGTCCTTTTTCTCAGGTGATCAAGTTGAGGGATTGTCGGCTCCATAACACTTGTCCGAGTCTGATGCACATAAGGTGATGGTCTCTCCATGGCTTTTGTCCCAATTGCTCCCAATTAGCTCCAAATGATCTGTAAACACTCCAAAAGTGCAAAACTCTCTAGGACCTAATGCGATTCCTAACTAAAGACAAAAGCAAAGACAAATATATGTAAAACTACCTAAATGTATGCATGAGACTCAATATTTGGACAAAAATGCAATCCTAAACATGACAAAATATGAGTATATCAACTCCCCCACACTTGTCCTTTGCTTGTCCTCAAGCAAACAAGAATAAATGAGAGAGAGAGGTTGAATGCATGGGAGTTCATATTTCCTTTGAGAGAAGTGACCACTAAGAGAATTCAAGTTCATGCTCAATATGCAATGCAAAACCATACTTTGATGTATCAACTCAACAGTAATCTCCACAAGTTCTCCTATTCCTCAACTCTTTAACATTCATTAAGCTTTTTACCAAGTGGATCAAATGATGCATTGTTTAAACAAACAAATGATGCTAGGGTGAAGTTATGAGACTAAAATGATCTCATCAACGCCTGAGTTGGTTCAATGCAGCAAAAGGATCTCTCTATGAATGACCAAACTTTGGCAGAATGCTAAAGGTAAAAGGCAACCTATGCATACAAGGGCAAGGACTCATCCCACCCCACACTCTACTCAAAGTTTCCTCACTTGCTTACTTTTCACACTCATTCTTCTCTCACTAGGGGATTCTCTTTTCCTTTTCATACACAAGTCTTGGAGTTCAAACTTTACACAGCTCTTTTTCACTTTCTTTTGTAACCTCTAGCCTCTTTTTCTTTTTTTTTTTTGAAACATTTGAGCTCTTTGGCTTCTTTTCTTTTTCTTTCACTTAGAGGCTAGACTCTTTCTTTCCAAAACACTAGAGTTCACTTTCTTTGACTCAAAACTTCCAAGACTGATTTCTTTTCTTTTTCTATCCCCTAGTTCTCACCACTTTCCTTTTGTTTCCACTCATCTCTCCTTTTTCCACTCACCAACAAGTATTCGCCCACACTTAGTTCTCGCCAAATCTCTCAGTTCCTTGATGATGTAACTTACCACTCAATGAGACTTGCCCTTGTCGCCCTAAACCTAACACTTTCTGCTAAGTTTGGTCCAAGGTGGTCTCTCAATCACACACAAACAATTGGCTTGAAAGAATGATGGGTTCAGGGTGAGGAAAACTGATCTTTTATGCAGATTCAGCTATTTGAGCTAAGGAAGAGGATGGTAAAAACAGGATTCTAGCTCAAATATGTATATTGGTATCCACAAGCTTATTCAAACAATGCATCACCAGATAATTTCAAGTTAAGTTCAAGGTTTTCACTTATTAGAGTTGAGTTCAATTCAAACTTGCTTCTCAGATACAAATCATTTCAAGCCTTGCAAGCACAGAAGTCATTTCACAAGCATATTTGATCCGAGTTCTCAAAATGATATACTCTCAAGAAAAGAAAAAAAAACTATCATTACTCCCATGCACAATGCAACCTATATGATGCAACTAGACTCAATCCTAAAAATGTGAAATGCAACTACATGATCATTTTTTGTGTTAAAATTTTCAAATCTTTCAAATTTTTTTTTTTTGGTTTTTTTTTATATGTACTAAATGCTATGCATGATCAAATGAGACTCAAAAGAGAAAATAAGAACATAGAAAACATGATTAGTAAACACAAAGCCTCTCCCCCACACTTAAATAATACAGTCCCTTGTGTTATAAAAGCATGAGAACTTGATGCGAGCAAAAGCGCGGGGTTGGTTGTTTTCGTTTTACTAAGCTTCAGGTTTTAAATTTATAACCCCTAAATGTCTGCAAGTGCACAGATGTGCGCTGTAGTACTTAGGGTATCGATCCACAGAGACTTAGTTGTTTCAGTATGAATTCACTGCAAAGCTTAAATCAGATTAGAACTAAAAGGGTTTTGGTTTTGGTTTTGGGTTTTTGGTTGTCACTAAATCTAAACTAGAAAGCTAAACAAGTAAATGCAATTGAAAGTGAAAGCAAATAAAAGCAAGTAAAAATCGATTTAACAAAAGCGAATGAAGGCAACTAAATGGCGATTAAACTAGGCGATTGAAAGCAAAGAACAAGCAAATGAAAAGCAAACTAAATTGAAGGTTGTAAGCAATGAAAGACAAACGTTGGGACTCAAGGGGTTTCGCAGGGGTTCATGGTCTATGCTATGTCGATTTTAAACAAGTGATAAAGGTAATCAACTACGTATGTTCTAGAACTCGAGGCACGGAAGTATGAATAGCCTACTTTCGCAGCACTAAACAACTATCTCTCGCAACCCTAATCAGTAGGTTTCCACTCTGATTCTGGAAGGGAGAAGATGCAATAGCAGAACAAGACTCATCAATATTCACAACTCAACTATAGGTAGGTTTCCACTCCTATAGAAGAATTGCTCGTTTCACCCTAGTTCAGACAATCAATGAAAGCTTTCGCAACATATCATGTCAGATCGGCTTCTAAGTGGCCAGCAAAGAATCACGCAGTAAGATTAAAGGCAAACGAAGAACATCTAGAAGATTGTAAATCCTAAATCTATCGATTCATAAGCAAAGACACATGAAATTCCCTTTGAACAATCCCTTTAAACCCAACTGGGTAACTACTCAAACATATTGTAAACAATCATCACAGAGTATTGAAAGTTGCAGGAAATTAAAGAAAAGAAGGAAGTAGAACGACGAACGGAAGCGACGACGGAGGCGCGATGTCTTCCTCCAGCGGCGGCTCCTCCTCCAAGGGCGGCGGCCTCCTAGGGTTTGTGAAGCACTCTCACGAAATCTCTCTCTCTTTCTATCTTATGTCGTCTCCACACCTTTAGGAATGACCTAAAGGGGGTATTTATAGCTTCTCGGGTGGTTGTGGACACTTAGGGCTTCAAAAATAACGAAAGGAATTAATCTGGGCTTTAATTAAGTCGTCGGGAAAGTGAACGACCAAGTTCCGCGGTCGTGGTGGCTCTACCCGCGGGAAAATGGGTGTTTGCCGCGGTCCCGGCACTTGCTCTCTTCCAGAACTGCATTTTCTGTCATTCTTGCATAGGGAGTATCTGAAGATCTAACCGTTGGATTGTCTCCAAACCAAGTGCATTAGAAAGCTGATCCTCTATGTTGTCCCAAATTTTGGAGGTGATCAGACGGTGAGAAAGTCGTCATCGCTTGTCATACTTCTGACGGTCTGCATTTATCCAAAACTGCTCATTTGTTCCAAATTGCATATCTTTTGCCCAAGTTTCCTGTAGTCTTTTGAAACTCTAAAACATTGAAAACACTTTAAAAACCATTGAAAACACCTGCATAAAATACAATTATGATCCATAAAAGTGGTCAAAATACGGTGTTATCAGAAAGAGGAAAAATCAAACATGAAATGCAAAAGATAAAGAAAAATGCTAAATGCTCATTTAAAAGTGTTTGGAGTGATACCTAGTGTGGTTCTTATGCAAAAGGGGAGTGAGTATCTGCACCAGATGAGGCCAGACACCACTGGAGATGGGTTTGGCTTGGCCTGAACTCCCTTGTGTGGCATGGACTTGTCTTGGACCAACTCGCACACCCAAGTCGCACATAAAGCTTGGTGTTCTGCAGTTGTGCGACATGGGCTGCTCTCCTTCCTATCTCGCACACCCAAGTCGCACATAAAGCTTCTTGAAAGTTCTGGCCTTCTTTGTTGCTGCTACATGGCCCTAGAAGACACCAACCCGCACACCCATGTACGTGTGATTTGCGAACAGG